>NW_020862006.1:0-107779 GCF_003713205.1 Coffea eugenioides
TTTGTTGATCCATCAGAGGTGACAGGCACAGATTTCATGCGTTTTACAGACATTTTATCCTCAAGTAGATCAGTACTTTCTTCCATTCCTGTTCTTTTCCTGCTGGCGTCATTGCATATATCATCAAGGGCCTTGCTTGTAGGTTTTCGATCCTATAAAAATTTGATCCTAGAAATAAGTGTTGAAAAAAGGAAAGAAAGAATGCAGTCCATAAAGATTGATTTTAAGTCTACTTTTATGTACTAATATACATATGCAGAAACATAAAGATGTTATTAACTATAGTCAAACACGGCTACAGCCAACAAAACACATACCTGGGTTATTAAAGAATCATTTTTCCTCTCTAAACTTCCACTATTTTGTGAAGCTAGTTCTATAGCAGCATGTTCTGCCACTCCTACAGCTTTTAATTCTCTCAGAGCATCAATTAAGCGATCACGCCACTGAAAAGTCAAAGAGTCAATTAAAGTTAGTGATGCTCAAAATCAAAGCCACAAGTCTGTAAACAAATTCACCTGAAAAACTACTTGAGAAGACATCCTAATCCAAATGAACAGGAAGAGAAAAGTCAAGAGAATTTCAGTCTTGAGCACTGAACCATTTCAGTATTGATGGCTGAGGAGAGAGAATGATACATATATATAGGGAGAGAGAGTACATGCAGCAGGTTTCACGCTATACATTTCACTGTACTGCCTATTACCCAATATTGTACGGCTAAGTAATCAGTGAATCGGTATGAACATGAAATCAGTAAAATTAACAAAACAGGACAACACTGAGACACGATAAAAGTAGAAGAATAAGACTCATGAATGTATTTACATCTGAAAAAGTCATAACTAAAAAAAATGATCCCAATCAAGAGACTCAAGAATGCTCATTTCAAAAATAAAAATTGAAATTAAATACCGGGACAGCACCCGGATGAGTACAATTCAAGCAAGAGAGGAAGGCACTCTTCAAAGCATGATGCACCCCTTTGCCACTGGAGCTTGAAGGGTCCAAACCAAGTAAAACTGGCAGAATACGTCCATAAAATGCAGGCCTTTTACTTGCAATTGCAGAGAGACTGTTGGAAAATGACAAAACGAAACAGCAGTTAAAGAGAAGAAATGAAAAGTGAGAGACAGCCAGACAAACAAAGATGCATGCATGCACGCACACACATTGAGAGACGAATATGAAGTGAAAGAGGAAAAAAAGTTACAGAAATTTAAAATTACAAAACTGAAGCAAAGTAAGATATAAGAACTACCTGTTGATAAGCATAATGATAATCAAGTTGTTCAGTGACTTTACTGTTGGAAATCTCAACTGATCGAGCAGCAGACCCAAACTCTGACTTGCTTCAATTGACAAATCTCCAATATTTAGTATAGGATGACCCCCTCGAAGCCATGATATGTTAAATTCTTTAACACTGGCTGCAGAAGGTGAGAAGGTTTCAGAAGAAATACATATTTAGTAACTTAAGAAATGCCTTCAGGGATAGGCTAAGGAGCAAATGCATACCGAAAAGATGCATATCTAAAGTACCTTCTGAATCTAGATCAGCAGGTGGATCTGAGGAGCCATTAGGATCAGGTGTATAGAGTAGAACAACTGTTTCCATAAACTTCAGTGCAAGCAACCTTCTCCCATCACTTCCTGGCTAAAGATTTTATAGGAACAAGTTAAACAGTGCACAGAGGCTAGATAGGTGCATCCCATGTTTCTAGAGTCTCATTTACCTTAAATGCCAACGAGCATATCTCATCGCGAAACTTTAGCATCCATGACCAAGATGATTCCAGAGAAGTATCCAACTCGTTTGAATACATTCCCTGCAAAGTACACAAAAGAATATGCAATACGTACATTTTACTCAAGAACAGAAGATTCAGCAAGAGGAAGACTTCTTTCAGCAAATAAGTGATTAAAACGAGCTCAGCAGACAAAAAATTACGGGTACGACAAAATAAAATATAGAGAATAATAAAATCAATGACAATGCTTACACAAACTTACCTTCTTTTCTTTTTTTTTTTGTTTCATTTTAATATCTTCTTATATGCATGCCTATATCCTGAGGAAACAAAATTAAGATCTGCAAAATATAGGCAATAAACTTATCCCATCCAAGCAGTAGACTATTGGTTTCAAAAGCGGAAGTATAAAACATCAAAGCCATGCATCATAGTGTTTGGAGTCTATCACTGAACCGAACAGCACATACAAAATGGTAATGAACAACAAGTCATATGAAATAAAAGCCAGAGGACATGGGAGGACAGGAAAATCTCCACAAGGTAGAAGATAGACAATGCGAGCAACTGTAGGACCAACTATCATAGCACTGCGAAAAAATTAACTAAATCAAGGTCTTCCACAAGCAAGGGACAAATATCTAAACTCAATGGTGTGCCCATACAATTCCAATTTACCTGGAGCGCAACTTTGAATAGAACATAGCGAAAAATCTCCATACCACACCTAATAGCCTGTCGAGCAACCGCTGGGGTATCATCCTTCAACACAGGTATTAATACAGGTACCATTTCAGGTATGGATTCTGCAAACTTCAATCCAATGTCGCCAATCATCCTACAGCGGAAAGAATCCAACACAAACACATTACTCGTCTAGTACTTTAACCTCCTTTGACAGGAAACCTTTTACAGGCCAATCAAGTCTCCAGCACTGGCTCAAGATATGAATCCAGCTTATCACATCATGCGAGTCCTAACCTACCAATATCACCCCTAATTCGTCTATGTCAATGTCATCATAATTCTGCCAATGAACCACGCATGCAAAATCCTATAGAGGACCAACTCGTAACAAAAAATGAATGAAAACTGGTAGCAGATGCTAAAGTGGCAGCATGGACTGAGTAAAGGAAAAGAATTACATTCTAAGGTCAATTTGTCTTAGTCTAAGACCTTCACTTGAAAAAAAAAAAAAAAAAGTTGAGCAACATTTCAGTTATAAATAACTTCCAGATGTTTCTTTAGACAAATGTCCTGCATTTCCTCCAATTTCATTAAATCGAACACGAGCATAACACCTTTCAAGCATCCGCACATACAAAGATTTCTTACTCAGCAGTGAATTTACGAACGGGACTGAAGCGGTCCGAGAGGAGGTCCAGAAGAGGGGAGAGAAACTTGGAGAGCAAGACAGAATCGGCATTCGAGAGTTCGTCGCTCAGCGAGCGTAAGTGTTCCAGCTTCGAAGGAATATCAGCGTCAAACTTCACCGAGTTTATGAGACTCGAGATTTTGTCTCTGGAAACTGTCGCCATTATTCCTACCATTGCTTACGAAGAAAAAAACCCTAATCCATAGAACGTCATCTACAACGATGGTCTCACTGATTCTGCCCCGAGAAACGTGAATTAGAAGACGCCTAGAATCACGGGAGAACGGAGGGAGGGCGCAGTGGGAGGTTTGAAACTTGGTATAAGTTGGATGTGAATGGGAATTAACCTTTTTGCGGGAGAGTGATTAGCGGACCAAGGTCCTCACTCCTCACTTGTCTGAAACGAAACTCATACTCTTGGTCGTCTTAACAAACCTTGCCTGGGTATTCCGTAGTATTTGGTTGATTCGTTTGCGCCCTCAATGGCTACTCGAGAGCCGAGACTAGCAGTTTGCCTACCAAACTGGCTTTGAAACGCCTGCCCCGTCGCGTCACTGGCGTATGATGTTTTTCCCATCCAAGCCCTAGTTAGTAAATATTCGTATAATACATGTTTGTATCTATTATTCACAAAAATTTCATATTTTGTACACCATAAAAATGCTCCAAAAAATATTCGCATATACCACGAATTATTTAAAACACATACTAAACCACGAATGATACTTCAATTTTTTTTAAATATTTTAAAATTTTAGTAAGGATAATGGCATGCCTTTTAAGTTTTATATATAAAAAAATAAGAGCTACATATATTATAATTCTTGTAGATCTTATACTCCTACATATAATTCCATGAGAAATACGTGTGAATGGTCCCTAAAAGAAAAGGCCTTTTTATTTTGATCTTTCTCGCGTACCAAATGAGAGGTAGGAGTAATAAAATGATCTAGTTTTAATAAATTTAACAACTCATACAATAATAAAAAGGTTTAAAATTAGTATAAATATAGTATAATCTTTGGAAAATCATTGCAAAATTTATCGCTGCTTTAGTTCCGTAATTTTCAAATATATTCATATTATTCACTTACGAATTTTTATATATACAATTTTGTTGAAGATGTATTTTTACCCCAAATTTTTAATCATACTTCTAAAAAGTATTTTGCGTATGTATAACACTCGTATTTTACCATTTTTATATTTTACTAACTATAATCCAAACTAATAAAAAAGATAAATGCTCGAGTTAGTTTTTATCTATAAATGTTTATATCATCATCAATTTTGTTATGATCCACTCTTTACCCCACCCTAAATTTCCAAAGGATTTTTGTAAATGCCTTCTAGTGACCTTTTAATTTAATACATAAAGATAATATTTTAAATATACACACTTACATTTACTATCTCCTATATTTTCATAAACCTTTTGGCTTTAATCATATACTTACCAAAAATAAATAAATAAATAAATAAATAACAACTAAAACCTCGTGCTAGGCACTTATTAGAATAATCAGTTATCGCCAACCTCAAATCATAACCATTTAAATGACAAAAGGAGGTAAGCTTTTATTGTCGTTTGTAAATTGTTTTAATTCCTGTTTATTTGTTGTTAACACAACCACATTATTTCCCCTAACAACACATATTTTAAGAACAAGCAAAACATCACAATTTTTCAATTTTTAATCCGCAACTTTTTGAAATTCTTAGACATTTAAACTCTCATTTTATAATATTTTGTTAGTGAGTGCCCTGTCGACTTGTTAATTAGGGTCCAAATACAAATTTAATACAAAAATCAAAATTAAATTCCAGAAAGTGACCAAATCGAATACAAAAAGTGGGAATGATTGTGAAAGTTTGCGTTTAAATGACTGGTTTTGTATCTTAATTAAGTCCTCTAGAGCTCAAGTTTAAATTAGAAATCTATGACTTTTGACGGTAAATGTTCATAAATCCAAAACGAAGCAGTTGAAAAATATATGCTTTACATATATATAGACTTCATAAGTGAAAACGGCAAGGGAGAAAAACAAAATATGCAGGACTTGAGGGCGGGCTCCAGCCTCCAGGTCCATCCTCGCGAGGGAAATGGGGACCAATTAATCATTCAGGATAGACTTCCAGAAATTCCAAAACGAGTAAAACTGCTCTGGCTCAAGATAAGAGAACTGGGAATGGCAATTCAACTGACCCTGCAGCTCCAGGGTTCCTCTCTGAAGTGCGAGCATGACAAAGAGCCCAAGTTACCAGTCTTCACCAACTCTCGACGTTTGAAAAGAATTAGAGTGAATGCAGTTTCCGGGAAGGCTCTGCAGCTGATACAGTCAGGCGAAGTGCGTCCCATATTGCCAAAAGATGCTGCCGCGGTCATAGAGTCGGAAGGCTATGCATTGCTGGACGTTAGGCCGGAGTGGGAGAGACAGAAGGCACGCGTTGCAGGGTCAGTTCATGTGCCGTTGTTTGTCAAGGACATGGACAACAGCCCTATAACTCTCCTCAAGAAGTGGGTACATTTTGGCTACATCGGACTCTGGACCGGCCAAGACTTGACCATGATTAATCCCGACTTTGTCAAGCAAGTGGAGAGAGAACTTCCTGATAAGGATGCCAAGATTATCTTAGCATGTGGAGAAGGTCTAAGGTAATAAGTAGCATTTTCGTTGTGGATGTGAAATATAGAGTAAAACTAGCTGGAAATTAAGGCCATCATTATTCATTGTGGATGTGAAATATATACAGTATATATATATTCGTAATAGGAAAAGCGAAATTGACATATTACCGAGTACTGATTCAAATTTGCACCATCAGGTCTATGATGGCCGCTTCAAGATTACATGGAGAAGGATACAAGAACTTGGCATGGTTGGCGGGGGGATTTAGTCGTGCCGCAGATAATGATTTCTCGGCAGTTGAAGGAACTGAGAAGCTGCAATTTGCTACGATAGGGGGTGTCTCGTACTACTTTCTTAAATTACTTATTCTATTACAAGCTGTGGGAAAAGAAAGTTAATCCAACAGGCTTCAAATCCTTGTCTGTAATTCTATATATATATTTTTTTTGGCTCATTGAGTGATGACATTGTAGCTCAAACTGCAGTCCCTTTAACCTTCCTTTGTCAATTACTCCATGACTGGAGCTTAAATGGAATAAGCTCGGGGTTTTACCAATTGGTTAGTACAGAGTGGAGCAACCAATAGATGATTTGCACATGAACAAGACTAATTTTTTACATGATCGAGAGTATGGGGTATCAGAAGGTGGAAAGGCAGCTTTCTTATGAATTAATAGATGTGAACCAAAGTTCACTGCAAAAAAAGAGATACAAATCCCTATATACAGTGCCTGCACCGAGGATCAGGTCCCCCTTATTCAGCTTAATTATAAGTGGTTTCTGAAGGAAATTTTTTCAGATGTTTGATTTCACAGAAAATCAAAGCGCATGAGCAATTTCACGGATTTGTATTTTTCTCCCTTCTGATTGTAAAGAGGTACACCACGGATTCCTTCTCTCAACTCTGAAACAGGAAGACAGGTTTGGCCTCCAAAATCATCCTTCTCTGACATATCATACTCGTGAACTTCAATCCGGAGCAATGCAAGTTCTGGAACCCTCAACTGGAACTCAAACTCTTCTTCCCATGTCGGAACCCAGTTGTCTTCCACTATCTTGGTCTTCTTAACAGCTGAATCATCAGAAACTCCAGCAATTCCAACCTACAAATGGAGAATGCGGTAGCACCAAAGCACTTAGCATGGGACATGAACATTTTATTTTTTTGGGCAGGTGGGGACATGAATTTTTCTTTGTTGTTAGTTTTTTGCCGGTCATCAAAAAGCAGCATGAATACAGTCATTTGTATTTTCAAGTATCTGGGGAAGAATTATGGTCAAATGATAAGAGGAATTTTTTGCTAAAAACCAGGGTCTGGTTACCTTCACATAAAAGTCAGGCGGAGAATACATGTCGAAATGTGTGTGATGGAAGTCCAAATTCCATCCATCACCCATATAAACTTTAACCTGATATATAACCAATGTGAATCTTAGAAAAGCTTACAAATCATGAGATATTGCTTGAGACCACTTATGGCAGATATGTACCTTTAAAGTCTTCTTCACAGGCAAAGCCCTTTTAGGATCAAATACCTCATTGTGCGGACCAATCTGCAGTAGAATATCTGGTTTTTTCACATAGCCACACCCACCATTTGCTCTGAACAATCCTTGCATCAGCCAAAGGTACCTGCCATATCCCTGGCATAGATACAATATTGGTAGTTGGAAAACGGAAAACATACACAAGAATTTATGGCAGTGCACATATGTCCGAGTCCTGTAACAACTAAAAGAGTTCACACTGCAGTGCACACTGTTCCTTCAATTTGTTTCGGGTGTTATATCTCGAACCTTACCACACGAAGTTATATCCTGTATCTACAAACTCCCACCTCCAAAGAAGAACGAAGGCTTATTTGACTGAAACCCAGAAATACGTATGTTTTCAGTCACTAGCCTCACAAGATACGATTTGCTTTGGGTGCATAAAAATTCATGCCAAGGATGAGGTCGTGTTTCTGCCTAGAGGCATGGATGGACCACCCAAATAACTGAATATCTAAACTGTTAAGTGATAACAAAAATTGTCAAGGAACCTGCATATTGAGTGCGACCATTTGAGCTCCATGTGTCCAACCGATTAGGGGATTGTAATTTGAGGAGTCAAGCCGCATAGCTTTTGGAAATATTCTCAGCAAGTTTCTCTGAGTGAACCTATAGGAAAGCAATCACCAAATCAAATGCTTTTGTCATACATGAATCCCTATCTCCTCTGCACCAGATGCTATGCGTATTGTGACAAAGTTAACCAGTCAAATGTACATGATCTTTGTGTGGCTAATTTTATATCCCGCAGTATTGAGATGGCATTTCGTAACTACAGAACACGAATGAACTTGATGGCGGAATTCATAAGTAAACTTGTCAGCATAACAAGCTCAAAAATCAGTACATCGTATACATTTTTGCCAAGTTCAACTTTATTTTCATACTTATGATTACTTTAAGAATAAAAAAGCTTTCTAACATTAGAAGCTGAACCATGAGAAGGTTAAAATGGTTTACAAAAATTTTTGTGATGAGTAGTTACAATGCTGGTCTAATGGTATTCTCACTTCTCAGCCCGGAACACCAAAACATAGTCACATCCTAGAGTAACAAATTCCATACCTGACAATATCTCCTCCATGAGATAATACGGCTTTTTCAAACTTTTCTTCACTCAAGCTGATACGTGTAACATTGTTAGGATCTATCTTCAGCCAGTCTTTGATCCCACCTTTTCTCTTTCGTGCATGGATTGCAATTAGATTCTTGTACTTTGGTGCTGCATTTTGCTGGAGCTCTTGAATATCTTCATGAGCATCTTCCTCATCTTGAAATTCTCCATCATCTGGTTCGTTCTGCAGCTAAAAACATTGAATGTTCCCAGACCAGCAACTGATAATTTTTTGGTGTACCAAAAGAACGAGATTTTGCCGCATGGATGTTTAAGGTAATGCAAGATAATTAATATCTGATCTACCTCATTGCGGATTTTTAAGTGATCTGCAATATCTGAGACTTCCTTTCCCCAGGCTTCTTCTTCTGACAAATTTTTTGCCTTGCGAGAGTGATCATCTCTCTCCTTTATGCTCTTAGTTTCAAGATACTCCTTTGGGGGCTTCGTTGAAATGATAATTTTTCTCTTCAGGGACTCTGGAGAGGGGAATTCCGAGGAGCACTCGGACCCCGAGGAGAAGAGTACATCTCCAAATGTGCGGGTGACCATCTACAATTGAACCTAAAATTGGTTACAAAAAGACCAAAACACGAGAGCATCAACCAAGTAATTAGGGGGAAGACTCGTACCCACCTCTGCTACTTTAGCTTGAAGATCTGGAGTGAGATGGTCCTCTAGAGTTAAAATTACTGGAAACTCAGACGCAACAAAAGCATGCTTCCTTATCGAACTTAAACACTTGATAAGATCCACTGGTGTTGTTAGCGTCCTGCATATTGCAAACATTTGCGGTAACGTAACATAATTAGAACTCCTTGAACAAGCACTCCCATGAAAGCGAGAGCAATTAAAGGAAAATTGTTCATGAGGATAGAACTGGATTTAAGGGTGAATCGAATCAGCTTTAAATGTTGCAGAGGATCTTGACTAGCTTCATTGCCATTGTTAGATAGTTCTGACAAGCAAGAGAAGTTCGCAGTGGTTCATACCTCCCATGATAGATATCCACATTGTCTTTAGTGGAATTCGGCCACATATCTAACTCAATAACTCTTACGCCTTTCTCCAGTGCTTTTATAATCGGGACATCACTGCAATCGCTACTGATTTGGTTTCCCGTCAGGTAGGAATTGTGACTCGTATACACGAAATAATGCGACAGCGGAGCAGTCATGTCATGGTGCACCTGGGGTGAAAGGGAGTAAAAACAAAGAAATCATTTTCTTGCCGACTCTGAATAATAAGCTCTCATCATATAAGAGTAAGAGTTTTGTTGTAGTAGCTCTTTATTAATGGATACCAAGGCAAGGACTATCGAAAAAGAAAAATGCATGCAGATGGGTTGAATACAAAATGGACCGTCGCTTCTTTTCAGATTTCAGAGGACATCTTCGAATTACGAATTCATGCTCTGTCTTTCGTACGATTGTGTGACCTGATGCTGGAATCGACATTCGAATTCGCATTCTCAGAGCGTTGAGTAATAGTAAGAAATTTGCATTTGCCAAATTGTTAAGAACGGCTGAAGAATGAGGAGAGCTAGACCATAGATAGATCATTTGGTACGGTCAGTTGGACTCGCCAGTTACGATACCAACAGTTTTTTTTTTTTTTTGTTTAATGTTTGAAATCGTAACAAAATTTGCAATAGTTTTTTTATTTTTCTTTTCGATTCAAGTGAATAGTTTTTTTTTTTTTGTTAATTTTTTCTTTTTGATTCCAGCAATGGGAACAAAAGATGGTCTGTAAAAAACGATTGATCTAGAGCCGAATATCGGCCTAGGAGGAGGAACATAGAGCGCCGCAAAGCCTTCTTTTTCATTTTTTTTTGGGTTGGTCCACATAATGTATGCAGAAACTAAAAATTATGGGCCTAGAATTCGTGTAACAGAATTATCCTACTGCAATGGGTCCAATTGTCCAACAAACTATCCAAAAACTGCAGACACCATAAAACAATTTAAATTATGGAGTTGCGTTTGAACCAATGGTTATTTGTTTTTGGATAAAAAACAAAAAAGTTCCCTTGATAAATCTAATATACGGAAAAATCTTCCGTAGTTTCAAAACGTACAACACGAGATCTCATACTTTGAACTAAATTGTAAATGTGACGGAATCCGTTATACTTAACGGAAATGGACGAAATGACAAAAATGACCTGATATAATTAAGCAAAAGACAGCTCAATAAAATCATTTGTTTATTCTATAGAGAAAGAAAATTGAGGATTAAGGGGTAGAACAAGTATATTTGTTAAAAATTTAAGTATAAAATTTTTTTAAGTTCCAATAAGTCATTTCCGTTAAATTTAACGGATTCCGTCATATTTACAACTTAGTTCAAAATATGAGATGTCGTGTTATACGTTTTAAAACCAGGGGAGGTTTTTCTGTATAATAGATTTACTAGAGGATTTTTTTGTTTTTTACCCTTTGTTTTCTCAAAACAATTGTCGGTGGACAGTGATGTAGTAAAGTTATATGAGACAATATTAAAAAATATATATATAAAGTTATAAGAGACTTATAATAAATCTATAAAGTAACCAAGTTTCAGAACAATCATTGTTGATCCCACATTGTTTTCTTTTTCTAATTTAACTAATTAACGTTGTGAATCCTCTTGTCGGTTGAGTGTTCTTGAATACTACTTTATGGAAAATCCTATGCGTATGACTCAAGCTTCTTTTTTCTTTTTTTTTTTTTTAACTCACATGCTTAATCCAATCTGCAAGCAATTGCATTCTGGAAAAAGCGAAATTAAGTAACCAACCAAAATACAGCCATCAGCCCACCACCAAGCCTTTAAGGCTTTGGTGGATCCCACCAATTTGCCACAATTGTGATTTGCCTCTCATGGGGCAGTTCGGTTGGTCTCAGCAAGTTTTCTTAGAAGCTGATGTTCAGTGCCTGCAAGGGTTCGAGTCCCGTGATTAACGTGTTCAGAGAGATGGGCCTTTCCTTCCTGGTTGGAGTGGGATTAGTCGGGCCCGTAAGGATCGACCCGACACCCACTCCGTCAACAAAAAAAAAAAAAAAAAAGAAGTAACCAACCAAAATACGAGAGCCTAACAGTTAATGAAGAACCCTCAGACACTCAAGGAAGATTGGAATTCTACTTTTGACAGGTCCTGGAATCCGTCAGTCAATAGTGGAAAGGAGACACTGCTCAGCCTGACTCGCTCCGATTCTTTTTTTACTTTCTTCTTAGTAAGTGGAAGGTCTTATTTACAGCTTTCCCACCTTACCATCCAACCAAACCCTCCCATGATTCATTATATCATTATATCAGCTAATGGGTTTCTGCAGGCCGATTACAGTGCGTAGCAGATAATTAATGGATACGTTAGATTTCATTTCGTGATTATAATTGTAGAGAACAAAACAGCTACAGCAAGCAGATATATATGCAGCACGTAAAACTACAACGATCATTTTCCTGATGAGCTACTACACAGAGCAGAAGGTGGTATAGGTAGCAAGGAAGTCATTCATGGTATATACTGACCTTATTGGAGGAGATGAGAGGGTAATTAGCATCACCGAAGAGGTACCGAAAGAAGGCTTCCAGGTTGAGAACTTTGCGGTGGAAGACGTGGAGATGTTTGAGGTCTTTGATGATGGATTCCATTGCAGATTCTGCTTCTTCCATGGTGACCGTCTCTTCACCCTGGACCTCCTTCAAGAACTTGTGCAGGTGATCAACCGTCATCAGACCATTTTCTGAGTACCTCCCAAACAAAGCTTTGATCTCATCAGGCGCTTCAGCTTCTCTGAACTTGAATCTCCTTCGGAAGCAGCAACATACCTTGTAAGCTTGCTTTGACATCTCTTCCTAGATGGTCTCGCGCGGTAACTTCCTTCCAAATGATTGCGCGATCGAGAAAACCTGAACCTGAAGGCGTATGTATGTGATTAATGGTATCTTTTTGACGACGGGCAGGTTAGACTATTTATACGAGCATAGCTAACTGAGCTCTCTCTCTCTCTCTCTCTCAGAGTCTCATCCTGAAGTGGAACGCTGAAACTGGTGAGGCTAATTAAATAATAATACTCGACACCATCATCAATACCACATGTAGGGTGGAAGTATGGGAAGCAGCATTGACCAAGGCAAGGATTATGTAAGGCCTGATAAGTAAATCCTAGGTCAAAATCTGAATTATTATTATTATTATTTTTTTTTGAAGACAAGTCCGAGTTAGTTAATTTATATCAACCCCTGGATTTGCGGATGGTTATACATTTTAAGTGCTAAACATCTGGCAGCAGATGTTCTCATTTTGGCATGGGACCGCGAATTAGAGAATCTGAAGCCTTTACAACACAGTTTAAGTTCTTCCGAGTCCACAACCGCACCTCCACATTCCTACAACTATTGCCGGACTAGCTAGCAGCTGTAACTTAAGTCCGATATATATATTAATTATATAGTATATATAACATGGAACAAACAGTGACACCCTGACCCCTGTGTCCGACAAAAAAAAAAAAAAAAAAAAACAAGTGGAGAGCGATCGAATTAGCTAGAAAAGAAAAAAAAGACAAAGTACGTACTACAGGGTTCTCCCAGAAGGATTAGGAAAACGCTAACTTTTAGTTAGTTGCAACGTGAAACACAACAAGGTGTGACAAATAAAGTCATCCTCCACAGTGTGGACGGAATTTATTCGTTAAATCATGATTTGGCTTTTTTTTTTTTTTTTTAATCTTTGTGTGTGTTTTTCACTTGACGGCAAGTGGGTCACCCCCAGCAAATTGGTTGTTGTGAAAATGAGTTACTGCGTGCTTGCTAGCAAAGATGCTTGATGTTATGAGTTATCACCTGATGCATGGACTAGCGCAGGCTTGACTCCTCTCGAGTGGATTTTATCTCCATTTCTTATATGCGTTCATTTATTAACAAGGGTTATAATTAATAAAATTTAAAAATTAATCATGTCTGAAGGATTAAAATTAGTCGAATTTAAAATGATCATGTCTGTTCGTAGTAAACGAAAATACGTGTAATGTATTGAGATATGTGCTATGAAAAATAGATAGAGAATTCATTGGAAAGGAACCAAATCCAAACTAGCATCGCATTTCCTACAACTTTCTCAAGGAATTCTAATTTATAAATGGAAGCCAGCGCCGCATTTTAGAAAGATTTGATAACTCTCTGGACGACGTTCGGACACAGAAGCTCGGACGATAAAATACCATCGGACGTCCGAACGACAACTTGGCTGATTTTCGGACGATGGGATCGGACGGTGATTAATCTGTCGGACGTCCGACGTCCCCAACGGCTAGCTGACTCTTCATCTGCCTTCTATCCGTTGGAAGCATTAATGAAGCCCATTTTTGGTCCCCTTCAAATACAAACGATTCTGAACGAGAAAGCAACTTTGGCACACTGAAGATACAAAAGATCTAGAGAGATTTTAGTGAGAAAATACTCCAAAAAGAATATTTGTAGTCTTAGTGGTGTGAGGTTCATTGTAAGCTTTTCATTTGTGAGTGAATTTTTCATGAGTGTAGCTCTGTGAGGGTTGTCCTGAGGGATAGTAAAACGTCCTGGCTTGACCGAGTGCTTGGGGCAAGGAGGAGGTGAACCTTCCTTTGTACACAAGAGTGATTGTAATTCATCAACTTGAAGTAGCTTGTTTCAATTAATCTACAAGCTCAAAAGGAGTTGGGTAGTTAATTGGTTTGCAATCCTTTCCTTTTATTTACTTACTGTTACATTTGTGATCTTTCCATTGTTTATGTTTGTCTCATTGGTTGTTTTCGGGCCTTACAATTGGTATCAGAGCTTGGTCTCCTAGAGATTAAGCTCAATCGGCTTGGGAGTAAAAATGACAACCAATAATGCTATGTTTTTTGAAGGACATTCTGTTATTAGACCACCTATGTTTAATGGGTCAAATTATGTGAGTTGGAAAGAAAGAATGATTATTTTTTTGCAGTCTATTGATATTGAATTGTGGTTTATTATTAGTGAAGGTCCTTATGATACCTCTCTTATAGATGAAAATACTCACAGATCTAGACAAAAAATGAGAAGTGAACTGACTGCTGCGGATAGAATTCATCTCACCTTAAATGCAAAAGCCATGAATGTGTTATATTGTGCCTTAGATTTAAATGAATCTGCTAGAGTCAAAGGCTGCAAGTCAGCCAAGGAAATTTGGGATAAATTGAGAGAATTTCATGAAGGTAGTGAGAATGTTAGAGAACAAAAGAAGTCCATTCTGGTTACCAAGTATGAATCATTCAAGATGGAACCTCATGAAAATATAGATGAGATGTACTGTAGATTCAACGACCTCATTAAGGACTTAGAAGTGTTGGAAAAAGAATATTCTCTAGGTGAGAAAAATAGAAAAATCCTGAATGCCTTGTCCAATGATTGGGAAAATAAAGTGACTGCTATTGAGGAGGCTAAAGATTTGAATACTATGCCTATTGAATCTCTTGTTAATTCTCTAACCTCTTATGAGCTGAAACTTAAATCCAAAGTGCAAGAGGAGGAGAATGCGAAAGTAAGAAGGAGCATTGCTTTAAAGGCATCTCAAGATGAAGATGATTCTGCCTCCCTAGATGAAGAAGATGTGGAAGATGATGACAGTGATCTTGCTCTCATCACAAGAAGTTTCAAGAGGATTCTCAACAAAAAAAGATTTAGAAGAGGAGAACCTAGCAATTCAGATTCTAATCAATTCAACAATGCAAGAAACAAAGGAAGATATGAAACCAACAAAAAGCAAGGTGACAAGTGCTTTGAATGCGGCCAACCTGGACACTATGCAAGTGAGTGTCCAGTGAAGAAGAGAAAAGGTGAAAGAAAACCCAGATTCAATAACTTCCAGTTCACATGGAATGAATGCAACTCCGATGGTGAAATTGAAGAGGAAGAAGAATCTGCTCAATTGGCTTTCATGGCCATTGGAGATGATGAGGTAACATCTTCTAACTCTCAATCTGATTGTAATGA
Organism: Coffea eugenioides; assembly: GCF_003713205.1. Lineage (NCBI taxonomy): Eukaryota > Viridiplantae > Streptophyta > Magnoliopsida > Gentianales > Rubiaceae > Coffea > Coffea eugenioides. Next base: position 15,405 of record NW_020862006.1, read on the forward strand.
TGAAACTGAAGATGATCTTGAACATTTCATTATAAAATTGCATGATAGTTTGAAAGAATCTTATGCTAGAAACAAGGAGTTAAAACAGAAAATTAGTTTTTTACTTCGAGATAATGCAAATCTTTTTCAATAAAATAAAAAGTTGATTGCTGAAAATGATTACTTCAAAAAGAGTGAGACTGCTTTACATTTTGAGCTTGATAGAAAAGCAAAACTTTGTGATTTGTTCAAAAAAGAACAAGGTGATTTGAAAAGAAGAATGGATGGTCTAAATGAGTTGCTTAAACACAAGAAACAAGTCTGTTTTCAAAAGAATAGGTTGAATTCTAATTCAAATGAGTTTGCTATCCATAGGAGAAGACAAGTAAGATTTATTAAACCTGTTCATGTAAATAACTCTTTGGTTATGTGTAATTTTTGTTGTCAAAAAGGTCACATGAATAGTGATTGTTATGTGAGAAAGAATATGAGAAGAGGCATGAAATGCATGTGGATAGTTAGACATGATGCTAATTTTAACAAGTAGGAGGTTTTGTCTAATCATTGCAGTGATTCTTGTTCATAATATTTTTTCTTTTGATACTTTGATCTGAGTTTTCGCTGATATCTTTGAATACTACTGAATCTATATGATGTCAAAAAGAGAGATAAAAGATTAATGCTGATCTCATGATGATTTGCTGTGATTGCTGTCATTTCTCTATTTTTTCTTGGAATATTGAATTCTCTGTTATTGTTGCTGGATTATAGTAGTTGATTTTTACTCTTATGATGACAAAAAGGGGGAGAAATGGATGCAATGTGTAAGGGGGAGTTATTCTGAGATTATGAGTTTGGCTCTTAAAAGTTTTGGTTGCAATGATTGAGGGGGAGCTTATACTTATTTTTGGTTGCAATGATTGAGGGGGAGATTATACTTATTTTTGTTTCTTTCCATCCATTGTTTTGTCATCATCAAAAAGGGGGAGATTGTTGATCTTGATCCCTATCTTTTGATGTTTACAAAACAAATGGATGTTACTAATGTCTCTTAAAAGATCTATTCAGTTATGAAGCAAATTAGTTCCAAAGATCAAGTGCAATTGAAAGGGAACTAAGTATGCTGAAGCTGTCGGACGCTCAAATAGTCAGGATCGGACGTCCGAAAGGATGAAGAACATCAAGAAGGAAACTCTGTCGGACGCTCGTAAGGAAGCATCGGACGTCCTGAAGGATCGGACGCATGCTTCGGATGCACATCAATCTCATCGGACGTCCTAAAAATTCCACGAAGATTTGATAACTCTCTGGACGACGTTCGGACACAGAAGCTCGGACGATAAAATACCATCGGACGTCCGAACGACAACTTGGCTGATTTTCGGACGGTGATTAATCTGTCGGACGTCCGACGTCCCCAACGGCTAGCTGACTCTTCATCTGCCTTCTATCCGTTGGAAGCATTAATGAAGCCCATTTTTGGTCCCCTTCAAATACAAACGATTCTGAACGAGAAAGCAACTTTGGCACACTGAAGATACAAAAGATCTAGAGAGATTTTAGTGAGAAAATACTCCAAAAAGAATATTTGTAGTCTTAGTGGTGTGAGGTTCATTGTAAGCTTTTCATTTGTGAGTGAATTTTTCATGAGTGTAGCTCTGTGAGGGTTGTCCTGAGGGATAGTAAAACGTCCTGGCTTGACCGAGTGCTGCTTGGGGCAAGGAGGAGGTGAACTTTCCTTTGTACACAAGAGTGATTGTAATTCATCAACTTGAAGTAGCTTGTTTCAATTAATCTACAAGCTCAAGAGGAGTTGGGTAGTTAATTGGTTTGCAATCCTTTCCTTTTATTTACTTACTGTTACATTTGTGATCTTTCCATTGTTTATGTTTGTCTCATTGGTTGTTTTCGGGCCTTACAATCCTCAATAAACACGGGTGGTAATACTCGAGTATACCGATTAGTCGAGGAGATATCACTCCACTCGACAATCAAGAGACCCAGGGTTCGTTACCCAATCGACCAAGCCTTTGCCGGCTCGACTCGAGTAACTTGCCGCATGGTTTCTGGAATTCCAGGAAGTGCGCACATCATAAACAAGTATATCAAATCAATTTCAACAATAAACAAGTATATCAAATAAGGGCAAGTGCGATAAAGTACACTCTTGCCCGATCAAACCAATCATATATCATTTAATCATATTGATCAAGTATTGGAAACAAGTGTCCAGTTCAATCAGGTATTTGGAAGCACTCACCAAAATGAAGTGCCCCTAGTAATCACATCTGGGTTATACTCGGGTTCGGAGTCCAAATCTGCGATAAAACTTTGTTTCAGAACTTTAAAAATCGACTAAGGTTCGAAACTTAGACGTTTCGTTCAATAAGAATCAAGAAATGGAAATTCACTTGGAGAATATTCGTGAAACACTCGCTCGCTTTTCAAACTATATAACTTTGTAACATTTATACTTGGAAATGCCATTTGAGTCGAAAGTACAAGGAAAACGTATTTCTAGTAGTCATGGTTGTATTTCTCAAGGGTACAAGTTCGGCCAAATCCTTACTTATATACCTCGGAAAAAAAGAAGACGCAAATATCCTAGATAGTTCAAGTGGTAATCACTCTTAACCCTTACTCAAGTTGCAAGTATATTTCTCTAGTCCTCGAGCGTAAATTTGGGCAGCATGCCCTTTGTATTTACCTAATTTTTCGACCATTTACGGCTTCATTAGTTTCCTCAGCCAATCCCAAAGTCATACACAATATAAATTCATCACAATATCCGTTCAATAGGCTCAAGGTAATACAAGTACAAAAATCAAGCTAATGGCATGTGCGGAAATGAAGTTTAATAAAAGACAGATTTGACGTGTTTTTGTGGAATGGACACATCCGAGGCTACGCTTATCGGATTGAGGTGCAACTTATACCGTTTCGAAGCTAAGACAGAGGGATACAATTTTGATGAAGACCACTCAGTCCAATTTCCAGTGTAACCCAGTTAAATTCCCAATTCACAGAACCAAATTCCAACTAATAGACCAGTTAACCGCACTACCTTTAAATGGCCATATCTCAAGCTACCAAAGTCCGTTTAAGGCGTTCTTGGAGGCGTTGAAAATCTAAGATAAATTACTAAAACTTTCATGTTTTAGAAAATGGCTAAATCAGCACGGATCATAGTGAATAGACACGGTCAATTGGATGAACTGTCCAAAACGGATCACTGGATGCATCCTAGGGCAGTGAGGGTATTTTGGTCTTTTCACTGGCTACGTTGCTCCGATTGGGCTGAAATTTTGTAGGAAACCATAAAATTTCATTATCTACAACTTTTATTTTTTGTATTAAGCCTATTTCGGCCTCTAACATGATGAAATAGAACTGGACAGAACTGAAGCTAAGATTTCCAGAAATCTGGAATTTTTGTTATTTCAAGCTATAATTCATATTTTCACCTTGAAACTACCACTACTATTACCTTTACAAGATCATATACCACATATATGCATCATACAACACCTAACCCACAAGAAACCCTAACTCAAAGGTCATCCATCCAATCATCAAAACTCTTTGAAACAAGCATCACAAGCACTATACTAACATTAATACCCAACTTAATCATGATTAATGGAGAAGAAATGGTTGATCAGCCATCATACCTCAAGACAAGACCTTGCTAGGATGATCCTTCACCTCTCCTTGATATTCTTGGTTCCTTAGGCTTCCCAAGCTTCCAACTAGTGATTGATCGGTTTAGTTTTTCTTGGTTGCACTCAAATGGTGAAATTCAAGGTAGAAGATGGAAAACTCTCTTCACTCTCTTGTTCCTCTTTCTCTCGGCCAAAAACAGAAAGAAATGAGGGAAAATGAGCTCAATTAAGGGATAAGAAGACAAGACAAGAGGTTGGTCAAGTGACCCTAGGTGAGTGACACTTGTCACCACCAAAGCCATCCAAAATTTTTTTTTCTTTCCTTGCATTTTTTGCCATAATTTTCGGCCACATGGCTGAGGATGGGGGAGGGATATTTTGCAAAAATATCAAGGATATGTGGTAGTAAGAAAGTGGTGGTCAAGTGGTGGGTTCAATCGGTAGTGATCGATACCCGTCGGTTCGAGCCGTTTTTTCTTAAATCACGTATACTAGGGTTTTTACCTTCTAATCACTAACTTATTATTATCACTTCAAATCATATAATATTTCCTCATCCAAAAGTCACTCGTACCTACCAAATTTGATCCTCACTCCGTACCGAAAAATCACCTTACGGAAAAACGTGAAAACCCTAACTTGTTCCAACTTGAAAACGAAAAGTGAAAACCTTTACTTTCATGTTCATTTGCACTTATTGTGGGGTGATTGGATGGTAGGGCTATTATAAAATCATAATTTCCAATTAAAAGGGCATTTTTAAGAAAACGTGAGGGATTTTACAATTCCATAAATTGAATTTAGGATTTCGGTTGAAATATGAGAAATTTGAGAAAACGGTCAATCACAAATGAAACTAGGGTTTTGATTAGACTTTATTTCTAGAATTTAGGGTTTCTAGTCTGTAAAACAAAATAATAAAATAAAGAAACCGTAATATTCTCTTTGAGGCTAAACAACAATAGTATCTTAAAAGTTGGGGTATCACAGTAATAAAATTTATGACATCCTCTTATTACTGCAAGCAATTCTTTTTCATTTATGTGATATCTTTTTTCTGTTTTTGAAAATATCCATGATGCATATCTACATAATAGGTTATTTTCTATTTTTAAAACTGCACTCCATACTTTCTCAGAAGTACCAGTTTCTAATATAAAATTATTTTCATCAAATGGTTGAGTTAAAAATGAAAAATTTTTATATTGCTCTTTTATTTTCTTTACTAGAGTTATATGATTTTCAGAAAATTCATATTTATTATTCTTCTTCAGTAAATTTTGTAGTTCTTTTTTTTTTATGCCAAGTTGTCGATTAAGTCTGATGCATAATTTAATGTTCCAAAAAATCTTTACAATTATTTTTTATCTTCTAGTTTATTAGGAAATACTTATATTGTTTCTAAAATATGTGATTGCATTTTTATTCCTTCACCATTTATTTCTAAACCTAAAAATTCAATTTCTTTTAATCCTATTTTTGCTTTTTTCTTTGATGCATAATTTAATATTTTCAAAAATCTTTACAATTATTTTTTATCTTCTAGTTTATTAGGAAATGCTTGTATTTTTTCTAAAATATGTGATTACATTTTTATTCCTTCACCATTTATTTCTAAACCTAAAAATTTAATTTCTTTTAATCCTATTTTGCTTTCTTCTCTGATAATCCGATTCCATGTTTTAGACATACATCAGCAAATATATTTAAATGCTCTAAATGCTCTTCTATTGAATCTGATTCTATTAAGATATCATCAATATGTACATATAAGAAAGGATAATTCTTAAAGATTTTATCCTTCTTTCGTTGATATATTTGAGGGGCATTTTTGAATCCAAACTACATAACTAACCATTCATATTATTCTTCAAAAGTACTAAAAACTGTGTATTTAATACATCAGGATGCATTTTTATTTGCTAGAACTGCTCTTGCAATCAAATTTAGAATATTTTTTCATTCTTTTACTCGTGTTTGTGAGAGTTTCTTTATATGGTAAAAAGCATCTGTCGAATATAGTTTCATTATTTAACTGTTTATAGCTAACAACCATTCCAAATTTATTTCTTATTATTTTAGTATGGTTTCTTACCATAAAAGTTGGTGAAAAATGGGAAGAATTACTTTCTCTTATTAAAGATATTTCTAACAATTCTTTAATTTATTTTTTGAATTCATCTTGATCAATTAGATTATACCTCATAAGCTTTAACCCAATTATTTTATTTTTGTCTTTGAGTTTTATTTCAACATAATCTTGGTTTTTATCCCAAAATTTTAGAGGGTTTTCTGTATAAATTAATCGTAATTTTTCTTTTATGCCTTCTAAGGTAGTAGATATGATTTTTACTTATAATTGTTTCAAATGTAATTGTCTTTCACATAGGGTTTCCTTTATGTATTTTTTATTTTTCTGAATATTCAATATCACTACGCTGACCTACGCGAGAATGAAAAGTTATAGGAATTTTGCAGGCATAAGCATATTTAAACCAGGAAACGACGATTCAGTGGCCATAAGGAGTTTTAAAATATATTTGAAATTGTAAAGTATCGAATAAAACTTTATGAAATATTTGGAGAAAATTATTTCCTAAGAGTATATTTAGTCCTATATCAAAGAAGTAAAATGGAGGACATTTAACAAGAAATGAACCAAGTAATATTTGTGATTTAGCTATTTCAAAATTTAAAGTAATAGGGTTATTAGAAATATCAATACATGTTCAATCAGGTAAGGTTTCATGATATTATGGTGGAAAACATATAGATTTACATAATATGTTCCCGATCCACTATCAGTATATGCTACAAAGTAATCAACTTTATAATCTTTATAGCGTATTTTTATGGGTATATAAATACTATATTGACTCATTATTTTCTTTCAGCATATATCTTTTATCATTGGGGGTAATAACTATTCCACTAATAGTTATATTATAGGAGGATATTGAATCTAAAAATCTTGTTCCCAACATTATTTCAAGAGAATCGTTGAATCCTTCATTTTCAACTAGAAGTCGAATAGGAATTCGGTTACCTATTAATTTAATTTCTATTTCTACAGTTTCCTTTATTTCATGGGTTTCTCCATTAAAATTTGTATATTGATAAGGATCTTGTAATTGATAAAAAGATGAGTTCTCAACCAATTTATGAGATTTATAATTTCCATTAACACCTGTATGTATTAAAATATTACAGTTTTCATATTTTTTCATTCCAATATTTAGTTTCTATTTTGTAACTTGGTATTATTTTTTGATTGGTATTTAATTTTGGAAAACGATGTGAACTACTTCTAACCATATTTCTTGTGTGGGATAATTTGGGTAACAATGCATTTGGCTTATCTAGTAGGGGTTTTCGACCTGTATCTAGATTAAATTCCTCATTTACTTCTATATTAGTAATTTATGGAGGATATACTTTTTCTTCTTTGACAAATAATTTAGGGAGATCTATGAATTCAGTATTTGAAAAGTTCTCAGTATGATAAGTATTTGATAAAGAATAAGCAATCATATATGTAATAGAGAATGGTCTATTTCCATTCAAAAGAAACCTTTTCTTTTGAAATCTTGTATTAAGGAAAGTGTCGTATCAAAATTTTTATCCTGTATATTATAAATTTTTTTTGGATATATATTAAAATTTGGTTTTTGATATTTAAGGTTTCCTCTAAGAATACCAAGGGTTACTTCTTCCCTATTTTTTATTCGATTGTCAACTATAGCAAGTTCTATTTGAGTATTTAGTCCTTCTCTAAATGTGGATCTAATAATTATTTGAATAAAACCTATATGAATCCATCCTATGCATTCTCTTATTTTCTCTAGTATTTTTTCTAATTTGTCGTAAATATCTTTTTGAGATAATAATGGAATCATTATTTTATTGGTAGTAAGGCTATATTCTAGCACTTTTTCTTTGAGACTTATTCCATAGAGCATATGGTGTTTTGTTAGATAAAATTTTATCTTTTCTAATACAGGTACATCAAATTCACTATAAGAATTTATTGAAAAACTACTTTTTAAAATTTTGTTAAGAATATATTTATTATTTTTTGAATGAATATCTCTTCTTCTATCTCACTTAGCTTTACTATTTATTTCGTATTATGTATCTGTAAAGATAAATATACTTTCATCGAAAAATATTTCCTCTATTTCTGCAAGTCTATTTATTTCTATTAATTCATTAGTTTAGGGTTTAGGCGGTGTCCTTATCTTCTTTTTTTATTCTTAGTACAAGTCGGACACTTGTTATTTTTATGTTTTCTCATCCTGCATAAAGTTTTGATTGCTTTGTTGCTAGACTTTATCCGACCACTTTCAAGTAAGCATATTTTTCAATTTAAATAATTCATTGCTGCCTCTACAGTTTTTCTTGCATATGTAGTCATAATTGAAGAAAATGCTCCATTTTCTCCATATGTACGAAAACCTCATTTGGATGTACTTTCAAGATTTTACAGAACAATTCTTATATTTCAAGGGTTCTTCAATATATCTTGTCTTCAGAAAAGTATTCATATTTATTTCGTTGAAGGTAAATTTTTATGTCTAACTGATCAAATTTCATAACTTAGATTTAATGAAAGGGATCATATCTATTTGAATCTTTAAAATCTAGTCCAGTTAAAATAATCTTGAGCATTAAAATATCTTTGAAACCATATGTAAGATTATTTTGATAAATATGCTTTACTCCTTCTTGAATCCACCGAGAGAGTTTGGAAATTTTAGAAAAATTAGGAGTAGTCATGTATATAGCACTGATTACTCCGTAATTCTATCATAGCTATCACATCCCTACACACAATTCATCCAAGAATAACTTTTTGTGAAATCCATGTAATATGTTTCTGTATTTTGTAAATGTGACGCCCCCACTTCTCCCAAGGGCGAACTCAAGGGTATCCGCGGAATGCCTGCCCAACTCTCGCCAGGACTCGAGACAAATCGATTCAAACTTAACAATATATAACAATTTATACTAGTCAAATAAGGAAAAGTCGCTTCCATAATCGAATATCCAAGTCTTTCACCACGAGTTCAAAATACATCCGTTACCCAATTCTTACATCAGGATCCAAAAGATACATCAATTCTCAAATATATACAACAGCCAAAATGTCTAGTCGATTACATTTGAAACCCTAATACAAAAGTACATCCAAAGGGTTCCATCGAGTTTCATTCCATCCATTCCTGCTAAGGAAAATAAATCTACGGGGTGAGCAATTGCTCGTGAGGCCAAGAAAACACACATGCAAACACGTTGTCCAAGTAACAATCCCAATATTCAAGTAAATTACAATTCGAGTGAGAAAAGTAAACAGAAACAATTCAAGGATGCAGGAGCTCTCAGGAGCTATTTTCCACTTGCTTCGCCACGGCTCGATCCGATACCCCCTCGTGATGATACTCTGTCATCCGGGTGGGTATTATATCCGTAGAAACTTCATTTATTACTTCATCCGGCCAACATTCCACCCTCTCGGATCCGAAACCAAACACGCACGAAAAAGGCGATACTCGTCGAGTATGCCGAACGAGATCTCAAGAGATCAAGTTTTGATTTTTAAAACACGCACGAAAAGGGCGATATTCCACGAGTATGCCGAACAAGATCTCAAAAGATCAAGTTATATTTTGTTATTCTCTTGGTTTATCAAGCTTCCCGACCAAGCCCATGCCGGCTCGAGTTGCAAGATTGGCTAAGAGAATTGGGTGTCCCCATAAGTCAAGGAGATTCACTCCACCCGACAACACGACACGCACAACAATACGACATGCACACGAAAACGAGTATATTTTAGTCGACGAGATTCACTCAAATCGACTTTGAAAACCAAGTTAATGCAAGTAAAGTTCAAGTAAAGGAGATCGAGTGCGATAAAGTACACACTCATCTCATCAAGTGATATTCACGTATATAAACAGGTAAATCAAGTAAACACGGCAAGTCATGCACTTGACACTCACCAATTCAAAAGTAATTGAGCGAGAAAATCTTTAGTTGTCCCCTCCGGAATTCTCTTCAAGACTCACTTGAGCACCTGAAGCAATTAACAAGTATTTTTCACTCACAATCACGTATTAATCAAGAAAGGAGTTACACTCATTTGGACTAGTCCATACCTCAAACCAAGAACCTTAGCCACTTAAAATAAAGGTTCAAAAGTGAGATTTTATTAACATAAGAAAAACTTATTTCCTTCATGAAATCGAGTTTAAAGTGACGAATTATTATCAAGAAAGAATAACGAGTTCTCAAAATTCCATTTTCTAAGAAATCGGCAAATTTCAACTTTGCGCGTCAAACTTAGAAAAATCAGATCTTGCACTCAGTAGGTCCAAAATTGGAAAACTTGGTACCGTTGGAAATTACTTCCGAAGTACTAAAAGTTCCTAGAAGACACTTTTCCATGATTCAAATTGGAAGACATTCGAATTTTGGCTTCAAGTTGCAGTTTTGGAATACCAAGACAGATTTGGGTTGATTTTCGGCAAAGTTTGGAAATTCGGCATAATTCACACAATGCGAACTAGCCTCTGAAATTTAGAAATCAATTAGAGTTACATTTCAATTTTACAACACAACAAGCAGAACAAGAATTGGAGTTGTGAGCACCAAGATATGGCGGCTCAAATTTGCTGAAAAATGAGACCGTTGGGCCAATTTTCCAGATTTAAATTGCTAACTTTGGAACGTTGGTTGAATATTGAAATGGAATTAGAATGGCACCAATTTTGGTAGTATCATCCTACCTTATAAGGGCTATTCCTCTACCAAATTTCATAGGAAAATTCATTCGGGAAGTTGGTTAATAAAACCATCAAAGTTTCCAAATCTCCAAGGCAAAGCTGCCTTGCACCTCTAGTTTTCTTTTCCTCAAACCTTTGGCCAATAAAAATGCCTAAAACATATCTCATTTATGATAACCAAGTCTAATAATGATCCAAGATACATTTGGTAGGTGATTTACACCAAGAATTTCGAATAGCAAGTCTCAAGTCAAGATTGGTTACAAATCTGTCCAAAATGAGGGTTTTCTCCCACAAAGTCAGTTTCGAAATTTGGTCATAAATCACTCAATTCAACTCAGAATTGAGCGTGGTTCATGGTGTTAAAAACTAGATTTATAAAGGTACAATTTCTTAGAATAAATCATTTTCAAAATCTGTCCACAGCTAGCTCATATTTGAGCATCAATTTGCTGCTCAAAACAGAGCTCCCAGTGTAGACGTGAAACAGGACAGTCATGTTCAAACGATTGGTATGGACTACTCAGGTGGAATCAGAACTTGAATTTTATACCGTTGGAAATCTTGGAATGTCAAGTTTCCAGTGCCACAAACGGAACTCGATTTCGACATCGGAGTAAAAAGTTATAGCTGTTTGAAAAACACTGCCATAGCAGTTACGGGAAAAATTTCCAGTTTTACTGATTTCCGAAAACACAACATTTGGCCAACCAAATCACGTTATTTTTTGATGAAACTTTCTACACAACTTATACTACACATATAAATCAGAAACAAGTCATTAGAACCACGAAAAATCACCCTATGGGTCACGGACAACACAGGGGCAGAAATGGAAAATTTTCATCCTCACTCCCCTTTGAACTTTCATCCATAATATCACTCATTTCCACTAATTTAAGCATTAAACCAACATTAATATCATCAAAACACAACAAATTAGTCCATTAAGCCATAGTGGGAGTTCATAGAGCCCACACATCAACTTTCCAACATCAATAAAGCTACCCATGAGAATCCAAGAGCTCATGAGTGTAATCTAACTTCCATAAATCAAGAATTAAGGGGTTGATCATCATTACTTTCTTAAATGGTCAAGACAGAAATTTCGGTCACTTTGAGCTGAAGAAAACCCGTGAGAGGCAGCTCCTTTCCTAGCTTATCTTGATCGCCAAGTGCTTAGCAAAATGTGGTTGAAGTTTGAGGTGATTTGGTGAAGGATTTAGTGGTGAAATGAAGAAGAATTTGGAGCTGTTTTTTCTTCCTCCTTGGCCGGCTGTTTGGAGCAAGAGAGAGAGAGCAAAAATCTGGTGAAGTTAGCTTTTAAAGGAAGCTTGATAGTTGGGGTCTTTGTGCACAAAAGTCAACCGTGACTAGTGCGCGCACGCGCGCATTTTGTGCTCGATTCCTCTCGAGTTTATTTCACTAGTGCACTAAACCTCCAATGCACTTTCATTCATACTATTATTATTCACTCTTAATGGTCTAAAAATAAAAGTGTTAAGTCCCTCAATTAATCGCGTGCGTAAAAAAGCGTACTTCCGATTTTTACACGATAAAGTGAACCTTCCGAGAAATTCTTATAACGATAATATAACTAACTAACATTTGAACACTTAAACATAAAAATACCTATTTTAAGACCAATGTACATGTCTCCAATTTTCCAAGCTCACTGCCGCCCAAAACGGTTATTGTTTCCAAACGCGCAATCGCTATTCTCACTTAACGAGCTTCCAAAAATTAAATTTTGAAACAAATCACTTTAAAAATATAATTAAGTTATAGACCCATGTAATTAGGTCTAAAGAGGCTAGAAAATAATATTCGGGGCAAACAGGCAATTAAATAATTAAATGAACTAGAATTAGGAGTTTAAAATAGATAAATTTTTGTGAGTCTTCACAGTAAATCATATCATTCTCTCATAAGTGAATTGTATTTAGAAACAAGCGGATGCTCATTAATTATATTATCGAGTATGGGTATCCTTTGAAATGTCTGGTTCCGGCTAAAATCTAGTCTCAAATATATTCCATCATTGAAAATTTTTATTCTAGATCTCTCAATCTATTGACAATCGTCTTGTCTCATTTAAGGGGGAAGATTTTCCATTTCATCATTTTTGAATAGGTCATATAATAATGGTTCAATTTTGTCGTAAAGGCTGACTATATTCTAGCCTTGTTCGGCATGATTGATAAGAAATTCAAAAAATTCTTTATTCATTTCTTGATAACTCTGAGATTTTATTCAAAAAGATTGTTTGCTTATTCATTAGGCCTTCCATCTCTAGTGAGAAAATCTGCATGACAATTCTTATCAAATTTTATTAGTTTAATTTCAACAATGAATTCAGATAATGCCATTTGCCATCTAATTAATCATTTATTTTGAGGCAAAGGTTTAATATTATTTTTAATAAATGCTGTTAATTAAGAATTATCTGTTCGTAACTTAAATTTCTTAGGTAATAAAAAAAGTATAAAATTTATGACATCCTCTTATTACTGCAAGTAATTCTTTTCACTTATGTGATAACTTTTTTCTATTTCTGAAAATATTCCTGATGCATATCTACCTAATAGGTTATTTTCTGTTTTTAAAACTATACTCCATACTTTTTCTGAAGTATCAGTTTCTTATATAAGATTATTTTCATCAAATGGTAGAGTTAAAAATGATAAATTTTTGCATTGCTCTTTTATTTTCTTTACTAGAAGTATATGATTTTCAGAGAATTCATATTAATTATTTTTCTTCAGCAAATTTTGTAGTTCTTTTCTTTTTTGCTCTAAGTTGCCGACAATGTCTGATACATAATTTAATGTTCCCAAAAATCTTTGCAATTATTTTTTATTTTCTAGTTTATTATGAAATGCATGTATTTTTTCTAAAATATGTCCTTGCATTTTTATTCCTTCGCCATTTATGTCTAGACCTAAAAATTTAATTTCTTTTAATCCTATTTTTGCTTTTTTCTCTGATAATCCAATTTCATGTTTTAGACATACATCAGAAAATATATCTAAATGCTCTTCTATTGAATCTGATGCTATTAAGATATCATCAACATGTACATATAAGAAAGGATAATCCTTCAAGATTTTATCCATTTTTTGTTGATATATTTGAGGGGCATTTTTTAATCCAAACAGCATAACTAACCATTCATATTGTTCTTGAGGAGTACTAAAAGATGTGTATTTAATACAATCAGGATGCATTTTTATTTGTCAAAAACCACTATTACAATTGAATTTAGAATATTTTTTTTTCTTTTACTCATTTTATGATAGTTTCTTTATATGGTAAAAAGGATCTGTCGAATATGGTTTCATTATTTAACTATTTATAGTTAACAACCATTCTAGATTTAATTTTTATTATTTCAGCATGGTTTCTTTCCATAAAAGCTGGTAAAAATGCGAAGAATTACTTTCTCTTATTAAAGCTATTTCTAACAATTCTTTAATTTATTTTTTCAATTCATCTTGATCAATTGGATTATACCTCATAGGCTTTAACCCAATTATTTTATTTTTGTCTTTGAGTTTTATCTCAGTATAATCTTGGTTTTTATTCCAAAATTTTAGAGGATTTTCTATATAACTTAATCATAATTTTTCTTTTATATCTTCTAGGGTAGTAGATATGATTTTTAATTATAGTTATTTCAAATATAATTTATGTCTTTCAAATTTTAACATAGGGTTTCCTTTATGTATTTTTGGTTTTACTGAATATCCAATATCACCACACTAACTTACGCGAGAATGAAAAGTTAAAGACATTTTACAGGCATAAGCATGTTGAAGCAGGAAACGACGATCTAATGGCCACAAGGAGTTTTAAAATGTATTTGAGATTGTAAAGTATCGAATAAAATATTATGAAATATTTGGAGAAAATTATTTCCAAAAGTATATTTAGTCATGTGTCAAAGAAATAAAATGGAGGACATTTAACAAGGAATGAACCAAGTAATATTTGTGGCTTAGCTATTCCAGAATTTAAAGTAATAGAGTTATTATAAATATCAATACCTGTTCGATCATATAAGGTTTCATGATATTGTGGTGGAAAATATGTAGCTTTACATAAATATGTTCCTGATCCACTATCAACATATCCTGCAAAGTATTCAACTTTATTATCTGTATAGGTTATTCCTATAGGTATATAAATACTATATTGACTCGTCATTTTCTTTTAACATATATCTTTTTATCATTATAGGTAATAACTATTTCACTAGTATTTATATTATAGGGGGATGTTGAATCTAAAAATCTTATTCCCAACACTATTTCAAGAGTATCATTGAATCCTTTTCATTTTCAACTAGAAGTCGAATAGGACGGTTAATTCGATTTCTATTTCTATAGTTTCCTTTATTTCATGGGTTTCTCCATTAAAATTTGTATATTGATAAGGATCTTGAAATTGATAAATAGGTAAGTTCTCAACCAATTTATGAGATATATAATTTCCATTAACACCTGTATCTATTAAAATATTATAGTTTTCCATATTTTTCCATTCGAATATTTAGCTTCTATTTTATAACTTGTTATTATTTTTTGATTGGTATTCATTTTTGAAAAACGATGTGAACTACTTCTAACCATATTTTTCGCGTAGGATAATCTAGGTAACAATGTATTTGACTTATCTAGTAGGGGTTTTTGACTTATATCTAGATTAAATTTCTCATTTAATTCTATATTAGTAATTTCTGGAGGATATATTTTTCCTACTTTAGAAAATAATTTAGCAAGATCTATGAATTCATTATTTGAAAAGTTCTCAGTATGATGAGTATTTGATAAAACCTAAGAAATCATAAACGTAATAGAGTTGGTCTATTTTCATTGAAAAAGGAATCTTTTCTTTTGAAATCTTGTATTAAGGAAAGTGTCTTATCAAAATCTTTATTTTGTGCATTAGAAAATTTTTTTGGATATATATTAAAAATCAGTTTTGTAGACACCAAAATTTTGATAATTCATTTTTGTTTTATTCTTATCTTTATTTTTTTACCATTTATTCTTATTTTAAGTAAAATCTTTTTTTGATTTTTGTAGGAAAATGAAGAAAAGAAAAGAAAAGAAAGAAAATGAAAATGAAAAATGTAGAGGAAAAAAAAATTCACGCTCGCGTGCATTGCGCGCGCGCTTCACCTTCTTCAACAGAAAAATAGAAAAACAGACGCGAAGCTGGCAAATTTTTTGAGGCAGCAAAATGGAATTTTTCTTCCCTTTCTTTTCCCACAAGCATAACAGTACAAAGAACCACCTCACCCCTTGTGAGAATAATCAAGGAATATCTAGAAAAAGGCCATCAAACGGACCAAAAGAAGCCAGTAAAAATCAATTTCATCCTCACCTTTGAGATGAGGGTTTTGCAGCTTAGTGTCATTTAAAAAAGAAAGAAAGGCATTTTTGGGAAAGCGGGGAGGTGAGAAAAACGGTAGGAAAAGAGAGAAAAAAAAAGAAAAATCGAGAAAGAAAAGAAATTTTTCTGAAAATTTTGTTCTAGAAAAAGTTTGATCATTCAGCGCTGTTTGGACCCAATTTTCTCCTTCGATACTGCTCCATTCAGGGAGTTTTTAAATTTCTACGTAATCTAGGAACTTGGTAGAGCAAGTTTCGTTTAGAATTTTTTTGGAAACAACATCTAGAAACCCTTCGAATTTTGCCCTAAACTTGCTGCTTCAACTTCGCTGGTGTGCATTTGAAGCCTCAACAAATCTGCTTCATTTCACATTTTTCTGGTTTCAATCTAGTCCGAAAGCATTCTCAGGTATTTCCATGGCTTTTCCCTGTTCGATTCGACATTCATGTAAGGATTTGAGTGTGTTCATGGAAGCTTATGTTCAAAAAACTTAGATCCTCTTTTTTTTCATGATTATTTAGTCTTTTGAATCTTGTTTGATGTTTGGATTAGTTCATAATGTTGTGAGCTTCATGTATATGAAACGATCCGGTCTCAAAAGTTTGTAAAAAGGGGTTTCTGCTGACTTGGCTAGAATTTTTCCAGTTTCCGACGAGTCGACCCGCTGAAAACTTCATACCGTTTTTTTTTCTCTATTTATGTCCCTTTTATTTTGTTTTGTTATATTTGATCCATTAGGATTGTAAATGTTTAATGGAACATGTTTGTGGACTAAAAATTGGGCCAAGAATATAGTTCACGTTGGGTTTGTGCATGGGTTTTGATGTTCAAGACCAACGTTTTTATTAAATTTAGTTTGGTAGAATAAGTTGGGTCAGGCTGTCTCCTTTAATAATGCAAATTTGGTTTAATTTTTTAGACCGAGGTAGAACAGCGCCAATGCATGAAGGAAGCCCAAAATTTTTTTTATGAAATCAGAAACAAATTTTGCAATTTGGCCTTGATCTTTTGAGTAATTTTATTTTGACCCTAAAATTTTAGATTTCTTTCATTTAGGTCCTTAATTTAATTTCATTTTGGTTCCTAAACTTTATTTTTATTTAATTTTGACCCCTAATCTTTTTGACAATTATAATTTGACCCCAAAAACTTCTCAATTTTTTACAATTAGGTCCTTGATCTTTATTATTTCTTAATTACAATTGTTTATCTTCTTTAAATTGTAAATCATGCTTCAGTTTTTTTTTGGCTAAACACCTTTCATAGGGTAGGGATGCCAACCCCTAGTTTATTAAAGAAATAAAACAAATACAACGATTTTGAGAAAGGCCAAACTTGACATCAATGCACAAGAGTTAAATGTTGTCAACTATAGTCCTTACAGATGGATCACTGCGAGCATCCAAAACCATAGCACCTCTAGCAGCCACTGGAAGATCTGATACATCCTCAAAGATCCTATCTGAATGCAAATAAAGCGCAACTAATTTATTGGCAATAGAATTAGCCTCGTGAAAGATATGCACCACCGATGCTGAGAAATACATTAATAACCTCTGTATCTTCCTTAACACCGTACATAAAGGCTATTTAGCCAATTCTCCTGACAAGAGCAAGCTAATGAGCACCCGAGAATCCACCTCAACCAGTGAAGGTTGAACCCCTCTCTCATTACACAATGGCAGACCATACAATAATGAATAAGCTTCTGCCAAAAGCACATCACACTCTCCAAACTCTTTGTAGCAAGCAAAACCAATTTCCCTTCATGAGTCCTGACCAAACCTCCCCCAAAGACACGTTCTTGAAAAACACTCACATCTAAGTTAAACTTGACGTCCCAACGGAGGCTTTCCCCAAGCGATTGCAACATGTAGAACCTTTTTGGCTAACGTAGGAGCAAACCGAAATAACACACAATCCTTATTCCCTTTAAAATGTTGTGACTTTAACATCCTTGAAACGCCCAATAGTTCCATAAACTGGTCCACCTAACGTATAACATTTACTGACTGACAAGGAACCACCCTAAACCGAGCATTATTCCTTTCTAACCATAGACACCAACAAATAATCACTGGAAAAAACACTCTTATATGATTTTTAGAGACCAACGGATTCGAGTGGAACCACATTAGGAAGACTGAGGACAAACTCCCACAACCATCCATGATCACCCCAAATTTATTAGCAAAATGAGACCATATATCCACTGCTACTGGGCCCAACAAAAAGAGATGTAGTACTGTCTCTTCTGAATTGCAACAACAATAGCTTTTTGATGGAAGATAGACTCCACATCTCTGAAGATTAGCATCAACTGGCAGATAATTTCGAGTCATCCTCCAAGCAAGAAACGATAATTTCAATGATAAGATAGAAGATCATAATAATGAGTCGACCATTGAAACATTCCTCCGGTGCCATATGCACTCCCATGCAGACGTAATAGTGAAAGAACCCGAACCAGAAAGAAGTCATACCAACTCGTCCTTTACCGAACTGTGGAAGTATACTTCCTTAAGTGCCTGAACCACATGATTTGGCACCCATCACAACAGCTTATCCTCATTCCAAACATCCCCTTCATAAAACTCAGCTACCAAAAAATGTGTCGGCTATTCCACTCCCAAATAAGTAGCCAACGGTTCATCAAATAACCATCTATCCCACCAAAAATCCACCATACCCTCACCCAACACCCATCGTATATTCCTCTCCGCCAACTCTCGAGCCTCTTCTAGCCTACGCCAAATAGCTGACGGACAGTCTGGGACACCCGTGCCAGATGTTGACCTCTAACATACTTTTCATGCATAAATGACGCCTAGAAAGAATTATTGCAACGTAGCCTCCACCATAGCTTACATGCAAACGCTTTAGCCATATCCCCAAAGGAACAAAATCCAAGACCCCCTTCCTCTAGTGGAAAACATACCTTATCCCAAGTAATCCAATGAATTCTTTGATTCTCCAACCCTTGATCCCACAAAAAAATCATTACACAACCTACCCAACTTAACTAAGGCAGACTGTTATGGGTTCAACACTTGTAACAAATACATCGGAATAGATGCTAATAGATGATGCAACAATATCAATTTCTCCCTCATGGACAACATCCTTGTGCTCCAATGTAGCAACTTACTGCGCATATTTGCCAATAACACATCAAATAGTACCCCTCCCTGTCAACCTCGATATATTGGAGCTCCTAGATAAGTAAATGAGAATGCTCGGAATCAAAACCCCAACATCGATGAAACCAACTGTTGCTGTTCATCTGTGGCATGTAAGGAAATAAAAAAAGCGCTCTTGTGAACATTCATCTTCTGACACGAATATGCTTGGTATGTATCCAAAAAATCCTTGATCACCGCTAAACACTCTAGAAAAGATCGAGTAAAGATCATAATATCATCAACAAACACCACATAAGGAACCTGTGTCCCAGATAAGACATAAAAGCGACAGTGATCCTACAGAAATAGATGATGTAAATAAAAACTCCGCAACAAGAACAAATAACGATGGAGATAATGGATCTCCTTGCCTAACACCCCTTGATGACTTGAAAAAACCTGATGGTTCCCCATTAATCAACACTGTGAACCAAGTATTGGAAATCACTCTAAAAAAAAATGAACAACCGCTTCCTTAAAACCAAATTTCCTTAACATAAATAACAGAAAAGACCACTCCACCCGATCATAGGCCTTCTCCATATCAAGTTTTAAAATAATATTAGGATGCACCAGCTTCCTATCTAAATCATGGCACAACTCTTGAGTGATTAAAATATTATTAACTATCCCTCTACCCAGAACAAACCCAATTTGCCATGGAGACATGAGCCGAGGCAAAATCTTACCTAATTGATTCGTCAAGATTTTCGACATGATTTTTGAACTCATGTTGCATAAGCTAATCGGTCGAACTCCCTTCAATGTACCGCACCCTCCACCTTCAGTAGCAAAACTATGGCTGTGCTTGTTATTCCCTAAGGCAATTGTATCCCTTTGAAAAATTCCTACACTACTAATAATAAATCATCTCAAATGATCTCCCAATATGACTTATAAAAACCAGCTCCAAACCTATCCGGCCTGGTAGCACTATCTGCATTGATTGCAAACACCACCTCTTTCAATTCCTCCATAGTCGATAGGCCACTCAACATAATGTTTTCGTCCTCTCGAACTCGTGGTAACTAAAACTCCAACTGAGGCTTCCTCCTACCCTTTATCTCTGATTGAAGAAGGCTAGAAAAAAACTCCACAGCCAAACTTTTAATCTCACCCATATCATGCAGCCAATTCCCTGACTCCCCTTTAATGCATCCAATAAAATTCGAGTTCCGACTTTGCTTGCAAAGCGAATGAAAATACGAGGTATTTATATCACCAGCTTGTATCCACCTTACTGCGAATTTCTGCCGCCAAAATTCACACTCTTCCAGCAGTCTTCGCATGTAGATAGCCCGTGCTTGCTTTAACTGAATTTTGGCCACTTTGTTCCTATTTGAATCATACAAGGCCTCCTTAAGTTTCATATTCTCCTCCATTGACCTAACATTAGAGAAAACATTACCAAACACCTCCTTATTCCACTGCTGCAAATGCCTTTTTAACAACACATAATTTATTAAAAAATCATTACCACCCACAACCCAACACTGGCTTGTGCCAACTGTCAATTACAATCTTTAAAAAACCAAGGTGTTTATGCCATATATTCAAATACCAGAAGGCCAACCATCTCCTCTGCACATGACCGCGTTTAATAAACAACGAAACGTGATCCGACCTACCCCTTGCTAAGTGAGACACCTACGATATCTCATACGCACTCCCCTAGTCACTATTGATTGAAGCTCTGTCCAACCGCTGCCAAACACGTTCGTTGGTCCAAGTAAAAGGCTGACCATCAAAACTAATAGTCGATAGGCCACAATTAAAAATAGCCAAATTAAACTCCTCCATATTGCGCTCATTAGCTGGCGCCCCTCCAACATGCCCCTCTACCGAAGAAATAACATTAAAATCACCCGCTAGCATCCACAAGCTCTACTGCCCTACCGCTAGCTCTTCCATTACCTACCATAAAACACACTCCCTACTCTTGTACACTTGGCATAGATGGCAGAAAAATATATAACCAAACCTGATTGAAACAAAATTCTCAAATCGACCATTTGCTCAGCCAACTCCGTAAAAGTGATAGAGTAATCATGAAACCAAAAAATCCTGCTCTTTCCTTCCAAAAAAACCTACGCTCTATCAAAATCGAGCATCTGATGTACTACTTCCAAATGACTCAACTCCGACATTGGCTCAAGAGGAACCAATAATTGAATTGCGTTATCTCTACACAATTTATTTAGATATCATAGCGTATCTCGTCAAGATACACCCTGAATATTCCATACAATTGCGTTAATTGGATTTATCATTGGAATATAGAGAATATTCATTTTGCAATTGAAATCCCACTTACCTCTGTATTTGCTTAGATGGTTGCCCAACTTTCTTCTTAACTAAATGATTTAATAGCTCAACATCTTTTTCATCGATCATAGTTGAATACGGGTAACCATCCAGCAACTTCGAGCAGGACATCTTCCAATCAAAATTCCTCCTAAAGTCCTTTAATTGCTGGACAGATACAGTCAGCCAGACAGATACAGTCAGCCCCTTAATGTTCCCTATCGAGCATTTCCTCTTGTACTACATATGACGCAACCGTGGAGATGATAATGGTGATCTAGAAAGCTACGATTGCATTTCCAATCCATCTAACTCTTTTCAACCAACCTACAGGCTACCTATCACAAGAGAGCTCACCCCTCCACCCATCACCTCCTCTGTGATCTGATTTACCCCCATACCTGCATCCACAATTGTAGCTTTGTTGATCTTGATCCTTATCTTTTGATATGTACAAAACAAATGGATAGTACTAATATCTTTTTCTAAGAAATCCTTTCAGCTTTAAACCAATTTGATTCAAAGAACAAGAGATAAAGGAAGACGAAAGCTGTCGGACGCTCACAAGAACAATACCGGACGTCCGATAAACTGTACAGATCTTATCAGACGCAGAACATCCTCACCGAATGTCCGAAAGAATTAAACAATCCTTCAAACTCTCTGCCTGCCTTCGGACACACGAAGAACTCCATCATTGGACGTCCGATAGAATTGAGATACTCTATGTCTGCTATCGGACGCAAGCATCGGAAGCACTGGACGTCCGAAAGAATTAGGATGATTTCCTTCAAGCTCTCTGTTTGCTTTCGGACGCAGGCATCAGAGATACCGGACGTCTGAAAGAATTGAAAGAGATTTTTCAAACTCACTGCCTGCTGTCGGACGCAAGTATCGGAAGTACCTAACGTCCGATACTCCCAATGGCTAGTTGACTCTTCAGCTATCTTCTATCCGTTGAAAGTATTAACGGGGCACTTTTTGGTCTCATATAAATAGTACATGGTCAGAAACTTTTAGAGAACTTTTGCACACTGAGAATACAAAAGATTAAGAGTAGTTTTAGTGAGAAAACACTCTCGAAGGAACAATTTGTACTCTTTGTGGTGTAAGATTCTTGTAAGTTTTTCTTGTGTGAGAAAAATATTTCAATAGTGTAACTTTGTGAGGGTTATCCTGAATGATTGTAAAACTTCCTAACTTGACCAAGTGGAGCTTGGGGCAAGGAGGAAGTAAGTCTTCCTTTGTACACAAAGATTGGTTGTATTTCATCAAATTGAAGAAGCTTGTTCTATAAAGTGATCTTCAAGCTCAAGAGGAGGTCGTTAGTCAAATTGGTTTGCTTTTCTTCCCTTTTTATTTACTATCTTGTGAATCTTAATTGCTTATCTCTTCTACTCTCAAGTGATATTACTCTCTTACTAATTGTTTCATTGAGTGGTCACCTAGAAAAGAGGGTAAATTTCACATTGAACAAAAAGTGCCCCATAATTTGATTAGTTTTTTAAATAACCTAATTCACCCCCCTCTTAGATTGTCTTCGATCCTAACAATTGGTATCAGAGATTGGTCTCTTAGAGATTAAGTTCAAACGGCTTAGAAGTAGATATGTGTGACGACCCCACTTTTCCCAGAGCGTACCCCAAGGTTTAGCTGACCGCCTGCCCAACTCTCGTCAGGACTCGCTCACTCACTTCAATAAAAGGGTTACAACTTCAATAGCAAGTAAAGATGTGTCAATCAAACTTAACATATATACAAACATTAACACATATACACAATCCTCAAGGTTAAGTACAAAAGTTCATGATCCAACCAACTACTAATACTATCAATATTATACAACAAAAGTTCTAGTCAAAAGTTTAGTCTTCCTCTAATCACTCATCCTTGCTCTCAAACCATGTAAGGAAAACAAATGTAACAGAATAGAGGGATGAGCTAAAGCTCAGTGAGATTCCCATACACATAATCAAGCAATTGAAACAAGGACATTAGTCATTTAACAACAATCAATCGAGAAAACATTCACAATATAAAAGCAATGAGAACACACTCATTAAAAAGAATACATGCTCACGTGGAGCCATTCGTTCATTCATTCGCAAACCATTTTTCTTATCCCTCCAATATTAGAAAATATTTTTTTGCAAGTGAAAACTCCTTCAGTGTTCTTGACATTCATTCATTGATTTCATTTCCCGCCACTAGCCAATTTGTGACAGCCCCATCTCCCCCTAAGGCGAACCAAAGGGTTCGGCGGGCCGCCTGCCCAGCTCTCGCCGGGACTCAAAATTTTAAAACAATAAAATTCAATAAACCTACAAGCATACTATTCACAAGATATCTAACGCCAAAAGAGTTCTATTTACACCTTCAAAAGTATCGAGTCAAACCACTCTAATACATTAGAATAACGACCAGCAGAAGGTAGACCATATGGAGGGTTCTTATACAAACCACCAAAACAAAAACAAACATCCTAACTGTCTGACTGTTACAATCAAACCTAACTATACTAGTGTATGTGTCAAAAGTCCCCGCGTCGGCCCCTGCTAAGGAAAACAAAAGGAAAGGGGTAAGCTATATGCTTAGTAAGTAAACAGGGGCAAAAGCTTAAATCTCACGTAACAACAATTGCACAGTAAGGGTAAAGCAAAAGCAGAAAAGTAACATCACATAATAAGGATACAGGTGGCTCCAAAGCCAAGTCATTTGCCATGCGTGATCTCCTGTCGACACTCCGTCGACCATAAATAAGGTCCGTAGAAACTTCACTTGTACACCCACCGAACACCTTATCACCCTCACTGGCCAGTCACCTCACAAACTTGCCCGGGCGAACGAAATCACAAACTTGAGCTTGAGTCACAAGCTCGGGTCACAAACTTGGTCCACATAATCGGTGAACCGGATTCACAAACTTGGTGACCTCAAACCAGGTTGGACTAACTTCGACCAAGCCCTAACCGGCTCGAATAGTCCATCTCGGTCGGAAGATCAACCCCAAACTCACAAACTTCACAAAATTATTCAAAAGTCACCCCGAGCCACAAGCTCAAGGGGTTTAGTTCCAAAATGATTCATATACATATGCCATATACAAATGTGTGCGTAAATTAGGGTTTAGGTCGAGTGTGATAAAGTACACCCTCGCCTAGGTACCCATTTCATACATATCAAAACACATAAGCAACTAACACATAAGAGTGGCCTGAATACTTACACAACGAACAAAAGAGCAAAAGTACGAAATTCGTGCCGCGAGGAGTAGCTAGTAGGCCCCACCGGCTCCACCTAGCTCACCAACGTCTGAAATTGAAGATTGTGTCACAATATATCACAAACGGCTACTAACATACTTAAAACAAGTAAAACGGCAAAATCGGCACATACAAGTGCGGAAACGGCAAAACGGGTGCACGCGCCCGCGCGGAACGGCAAACGGAAATGGTCAAATCTGCCTTCTCAAACTGTTTTGATCAAAAGTTAGCCTAGGAATGTCGGATCAAGGTACATGAGGTACCGTTGCGAAGCTAAGAGGAAGGGCTACAATTTTCATGAAGACACCTAAATCCGGATCTGAACAGAAATAGGTCGAAAGTACAGAAAACCGTTCCAGGAATTCGCACTCTAGAGTAACGAACAGGGTATGTTTGCTGGACAATAACTCCCAGCTCACAAATCCAAATCAGGAAATTCCAAAGGCATTAGAAAGATGAGACATAAGGCTAAAACTTTGATGTTTTGGTCAAGACCTGAATCCACTCAGAACAGAACGAAAATTGAGTGCCAAAGTACCTGTCAGAACTGTCCAGATTCAAGGCAGTTCTGACGATCGATTTTGTTTTGGTCATAACAGGAGCTACGGAACTCGGATTTCGACGTACTTCATATCGTTTCGAAGCCAAAACCAAGATCTACATTTCTTATGAAGGAGTTGACACCCAGATCGTATGGGATCAAAACGGAAAAATGCACGGACAGAGGCTCAAATTCAAAACGTACACAATTTCAGGGTACAAAACAGGTGCGAGTGTTTTGGTTATAACTCTAGCTACACAGATCCATTTGACCGGAAATTTTGTAGATATATTCAGGAAATAAGAGGCTACAATATTGAAGAAGGCTACTCAGTCTAGTTTCGAGGGTAACTAGATCAAAAATGCAAAATACTACACCCGAATCACAAAAACAGATTCACAGAATGCATTCTAGCGGAAACATCATAAATCAGGCTATCGAAGTCCAAATCAAGTAATTCCAAAGCCATCCGAAAGCTAATATACAGGGATACATTTCATCAGAAGACCTCAACAATCAAATCCGAAGCATTCCAACCCAAAATAACCAATTACAGTCGCAGTTCTCAGGTTCGGGTAGAAACAGGACAGCAAGGGTAATTTCGACTTTTCTCATGCTACGCTACTCCGATTGACCTGAACTTTTTCAGGCACCTATAAAATATCATTTCCTACAACTTTCATGTTTTAAGACAAGGCCAATTCGGCCTCTAACATAGGGCTACAAAACCGGACAGAAAGGGGAACAAATTTTCCAGATTCTGGAATTTTTGGTCTTCAATGAAACTTTCTCAAATTTCTTGTTCCAATCACTACCAAAGCCCCTTATATAACCTTATATACAACATATACCAACTATACAACAAGTTTAGGCAGAAAATTATTAAACCCTAACTTGCATATCTCATCCAATAATCATCACAACTACTTGCACATCTTGAAATCAAGCCAAAACTTAAGCTAAATAACATCTTAAAGCAAGATTTAAAAGATCAAGGACCATGATCAGATTTAGTACCTCAAAAACAAAGCTTGGAAGAGTGATACTCCATTTCCTTTGAAAATTTCTAGTTCCTCTAGCTTCCCAACTCACAATTAGCACTTTAACCGGTTTGGAAATTTGATTTGTCACTTGGATTGCTAAGATTCAAGAAGAAGAAAGTTGTTCTTGTTCTCTCTTTTCTCTCTCTCTTTGGTCGGCTATGGAGCAGAAATAATGAAGGGAAAGTGCAGAAAATTGGTTTAAGAAGGTTAGTTACTCACTTGGCCAAGAAACTCTAGGATGGCGACAAGTGTCGCCACCTCCACCTTTCATTTTTCTCTTTCTTTCCTTGCTATTTCTAGCCTCTAATTTTCGGTCAAACAAGCTGACAATTAAGAGGATATTTTGCTCAAATATCAATAAACTTGTATGGTAAGAAAGTGGTGGTCAATTGGTGCGTTCAATCGGTAGTGCGCGGGACCCGCCGGTTCGCGCCGTTTTTCTTAAAAACACACGTACTAGGGTTTTTACTTCCCATTCACTAACTTTATATCATTGCTCCTAATCACATATTATTTCCCACTTAAAAGTCACTTTTAATCACCAAATTTGATCCTTGCTCCATACCGAAAATTCATCCGGCGGAAAATTGCGAAAACCCTAATTTTGCTCCAATCTTGAAAACGAAGAGTGAAACCCTACTTTCTAGGTTTATCTGCACTTATTGTGGAATAATTGGGTAGGAGGCTTTAATAAATAATAATTTTCAAATAAAAGGCATTTTTGAGGAAAAACATAAGAAATTTGCGGGTCCTCACACAATTCACTGACCAGTTCTCCACCAACCTTTGTAGTCATACTCGAGTATACCAAAACACTGTCCCAGGGTCACCAGTCGCCCGACCGAGTCCATTTCTGGCTCGAGTCGACTGGCAACGAAAGGCAGGGGTCCAGTTCAGCCAAAAGGCTTACATTCATGCACAAGTAGAATTCAATCATTGAAAATTCAATTTGGCTTAGGTCGAGTGCGATAAAGTACATATTCACTCATCAAAAATTGATTTAGCAATTATTAGAAAGCATTTAACATTCAAGTAAATATTCACAACAAGTATATAGTCATTTAATACACAAACATGCAAAAAACACTCACCAAAGATTTAGTGTTTGTCAAAATCACGCTCAGGTACAACTCCTTGGTTGGAGTCCAAATCTGCGATAAAATATCATCTAAGAGTCTAAAATCTACTAGGGTTTGAAACATAGGAGTTTCGCTTCAAGAAAATCAAGTAAATCAAACTTGTTTAAATAGTAGTCATATGGCTTGGCAAACTCTAGAAAATTCATGCTCGCTCTTTTAGTTTCAATAAGGAAGTGATTTATACTTTGAAAGTCGCACTTGGTATGAAAATCGAGAAAATCGTATTTTTAAGAGTCGCTACTTTTACTTTTTAAAGGGTACGAGTTTGGGCAAAAATTTCAACTTATGTACGTCTTACTAAAGAAAACTCGAATACCATAACCAATCGAAGTTCGTTTCAACCTCGAGTTGTCGCTCAAGTCTCGAGTTCACTCGCCTAACCCTCGAGCCAAAATTTAGGCAGCATGCCCTTTGTATTTATCCATTTTCCCATCCAAGTACAACTTAGATTCACGAGCCAACAAACCTCCAATCCAACCACAAGTGATAACCAAAAACATTCATCTATTCAAGGCCTCAAAACCCACCAAACAAACCAAATAATAACTTATCACCATGAATCAAAGCTAGAAACCAGTTTAAAGAAGAACTTATAAGTGACAGATTTATAATAACTTATAAATGTGTTTTGGTCATAACTGTAGCCAGGTATATCAGATCGATATAATTTTTATGGAGTTTCGAAGCTAAGACATAGACCTACATTTCCTATGAAGACATCGATACCCAGTTCTCTCATTTTCAGGGTCAAAAATGGACGGTCAGAAGCACATGAAAAATAAGTCAGGAATATTAGAGGTTTTTGTGCAGTTAGGAGTGTTCTGCCCAAAATATAACTTAAAATGATCCAATTGATCTGAAATTTTATAGATAGAAATTTAACTCAAATCCCTATAACTTTCATGTTTTGTCCAAAAGCTGATTCAGTCTAAAACATGGAGAACTTAGCAGCCCAAGTTGATTCCAAAAATAGGGCAGAACTGAAATTCACCACCAAATGGTGGAATTTTGCATATCAACCCTAAAACTACTCATCAAAACTGGAAATTACTTGACAAAGCTGAAAGTTCATCTTTTAAGGCTAAATATCACAATCAAGCCACTAATCATCTCACAAATTCCATTTCCAAGCTCAATACCAACATATTACAGATAAACATCATAAATCAAAGCTGAAAAATCACAAACCCTAGCTGAAATTCGCTAATTTTCACCAAAACTAGAGTATCATCCAACATAATTCAAGATTCAAGGCATCTATCCCATATTTTGCTAAAACAAGAAAGAAAAAGAAAGTTTTAGACTTATACATTCCAAAACACTTGAAAAAAGTGAAGAACCAAGCTATTTCTCTCCAAACAACTCCACAACAAGCTTCCTTAGCTCCTTGGTGCTAGTTTAATCGGTTTAGTTTTGTGGTTTCAACTCAAACAAGGCAAGATTCAAGATTGGAGTTGGAGGTTTTCTCTCCCAAATTTCGTCCAACACAAGAGGAAAATGAAGGAAACTTAACCAAAAGGGAAGATAAAAAGAAAGGAAATGTTTTGGGTCAAAGGTTGCTTGGATCCTTGACACTTATCACTCAAGATTTCCTTCTTATTTTTTTTTCTTTTCTCACTTTTCTTTAGTAAAAACTGGTGGCTGACATAAGGGTAATTTAGGGGAAATTAAATGAAATAAAAACAAAGAGATTAGGGTAAGAAAGTATTGGTCAAGTGGAGTACTCAACCGGTGACAAACGGTGCACGTCGGTTCAAGCCTATTTTTCTTAACTCTCTCGTACTTGTGTTTTTACTTATGGTTCACTAGCTTATTATTAGTATTTCTAATCACACACTTTCTCTTATCTAAAACTCACTCTTAACAACCAAATTTAGTACACACACCTCCACAATTAATCACACTACCAAAATACACCAAAAGCACACCAAAAATCCTAGTATGCACCATTCCTTTAGAAACTCATAACTTGAGTTATAAATATAAAAAATTCATACAACTTGGCTTGTTAAAAACTAGACTTCAAATGCTAATAATCTTTAGAAGACACCTCAAAGAGATTCAATTCATAAGTTGGTCCAAATTGAGCCATAAGCTACTACAACATTCCTATTTTTACTTGTGCAGGGCAGAAGTTTTAGTCAACTTTGCTAATTTTCTGGAATTTATAGAGATTGACTCAAACTCTAAATTTTATCACGTAAGAAGTCTATGAGTCTAGTTTCAAACGCAACAAATGGAACTTAATTCCGACTTTCCTATTCGAAGTTATAGCCAATTTCCCAAAGCTACGCAGAGCCTCCTGCGAAAATTTTCAGATTTTCTACTAACTTGAAATTATGAAACTTTTCTTAACAAAATTCACTCCCTTGGCTCAAATTCAACTATTAAAACAACCAAGAATCTAAGGTAAGTAAGTTCAAATAAGAGATATAAAGACAAGTAAAATTTCAAGTTCTCACAATATGATAACCAACAATGCCATATTTTTTGAAGGACAATCTGTCACTAGACCTCCAATGTTTAATGGGTCGAATTATGTAAGCTAGAAGGAAAGAATGATTATCTTCTTGCAATTGATTAATATTGAATTGTGGTTTATTGTTAATGAAGGTCCATATGATGCCTCTTTAATAGATGAAGATACTCATAGATCAAGACCAAAAATCAGAAATGAATTGACTGGTGATGATAGAGCTTACCTCACCTTAAATGCAAAAGCGATGAATGTGTTATACAATGCTTTAGACTTAAATGAATCTATTAGGGTTAAAGGCTGCAAGTCAGCTAAGGAAATTTGGGATAAACTGAGAGAAATTCATGAAGGTAGTAAAAATGCTAGAGAACAAAAGAAGTGTATCTTGGTTACTAAGTATGAGTCATTTAAGATGAAATCTCATGAAAATATTGATAAAATGTATTGTAGATTCAATGATTTTATTAAGGATTTAGAGGTTCTAGAAAAGGAATACTCCTTAGGAGAGAAAAATAGAAAAATCTTGAATGCTTTATCCAAAGATTGGAAGAGTAAGGTGACTACTATTGAAGAGACTAAAGATTTGAATTCTATACCTATTGAATCTCTTATTAACTTTCTAATCTCTTATGAGCTGAAGTTTAAGATTAAGGTACAAGAAGAAAAAGATGCAAAGGTAAGAATGAGCATTGCTCTAAATGCATTTCAAGATGAAGATGATTCGGCTTCCTTGGATGGAGAAGATGTGGATGTTGACGACAATAATCATACTCTCATCACAAAAAGTTTCAAAAGAATCCTCAATAAAAGGAGATTTAGAAAAGGAGGACCTAGCAATTCATTTCCAAATCAATTCGACAATGCAAGAAACAAAGGAAAGTAAAAGGCCAATAAAAAGTAAGGTGACAAATGCTATGAATGTGGCTAACCTGGACACTACATGAGTGAGTTTCCAATGAAGAAGAAGAAAGAAGGAAAAGCTGAACGAAAACCAAAATTCAACAACTTTTAAATTACATGGAATGAATGCAACTCAGATGGTGACATTGAAGAGGAAGAAGAATCTGCTTAAATGGCTTTCATGGCCATTGGTGATGATGAGATAACAACTTGCAACCCTCAACCTGTTAGTGATGATGAAACTGAAGATGATCTTTAATCCTTCATTGAGAGACTGCATGATAGTTTGAAAGAATCTTATGTTAGAAACAAGGAATTAAAACAAAAAATTAACTTTCTTTTTCAGGACAATGCGAATCTTTTTCAACAAAACAAAAAGCAGAAAACTGAAAATGACTATTTCAAAAAGGGTGAGACTGATCTACATATTGAGTTTGATAGAAAGACAAGACTTTGTGAAATGTTTAAAAAGGAACAAGGTGATTTGAAAAGAAGAATGGACAATCTAAATGTGTTGCTCCAACAAAAAAAATAAAGCTGTTTTCAAGGAAATAGTTCAAAACCTCATCTTGGTATTCATGAGAAAAAGTTAAATTCTAGTGCAAATGAATTTACTATTTATAAGAGAAGGCAAGTAAGATTTGTTAAACCTGTCCATACAAGTAACTCGTTGACTATGTGTAGTTTTTGTTGTCAAATAGGTCACATGAAAAGTAATTGCTATGTGAGAAAGAACATAAGAAAAGGCATGAAATGCATGTGGATAGTTAGACATAATATGTTGGCCTTGGTCCCTAACTTTTGATGATTACAAAACAAATGGATGTTACTAACATCTCCTCAAAGGCCTTTTCAGAAATGAAACAAATCAGGTTCAAAGATTAAGCACATTTGAAAGGGACAAAGTATGCTGAAACTGTCGGACGCACAAAAAGACTGCATCGACCGTCTGACAACCATTGAGTATCTTCGGACGCAGAAAATCAGCCTACCGGACGTCCTAACGAATTGAAGAAGAATTCCCAGTTTTACATCATACCTTCGGACGTAGAAAATCAGCCTACCGGATGTCCGAAAGAATTGAAGAAAAACTCTTTATCTTACTGCCTGCTGTCGGACGCAAAAAACAGGACTACCGGACGTCCGATACTCCAACGACTAGTTGACTCTTCAGCTACTTTCTATCCGTTGGAAGCATTAATAAGGCACTTTCTTGGTCCTATATAAATAGTGGTTGGTCAGATACTTCAAATAACTTTGGCACACTGAAGATACAAAAGATCTAGAGTGATTTTAGTGAGAAAATACTCTTCAAAGAAGATTTGTAGTCTTAGTGGTGTGAGGTTCATTGTAAGCTTTTCATTTGTGAGTGAATACTTCATGAGTGTAGCTCTGTGAGGGTTATCCGAGTGATAGTAAAACTTTCTTGTTTGACCAAGTACGGCTTGGGGTGAGGAGGAAGTGATCATTCCTTTATACACAAGAGTGATTGTAATTCATCAACTTGAAGAACCTTGTTTGAATTAATCTACAAGCTCAAGAGGAGTTGGGTAGTTAATTGGTTTGCAATTCTTTCCCTTTTATTTATTTATTGTTATATTGTGATCTTTTAATTGCTTATCGATTGGCTTTTCGATTGGTTGTTTTCGATCCTAACAATTGGTACCAGAGCTTGGTCTCCTAGAGATTAAACTCAATCGGCTTTGGAGTAAAAATGACAACCAATAATGCCATATTTTTTTAAGGACATTCTGTGATTAGACCACCTATGTTTACTGGGTCAAATTATGTGAGTTGGAAAGAAAGAATGATTATCTTTTTGCAATCTATTGATATTGAATTGTGGTTTATTATTAGTGAAGGTCCATATGATGCCTCTGTAATAGATGAAAATACTCATAGACCTAAACTAAAAATAAGAAATGAACTGATTGCTGCGGATAGAATTCATCTCACCTTAAATGCAAAGGCTATGAATGTGTTATATTGTGCTTTAGACTCAAATGAATCTATTAGAGTCAAGGGATGTAAGTCAGCTAAAGAAATTTGGGACAAACTGCGAGAAATTCATGAAGGAAGTGAGAATGTTAGAGAACAAAAGAAATCTATTCTGGTTACCAAGTATGAATCGTTCAAGATGGAATCTCATGAAAATATTAATGAGATGTATTGTAGATTCAACGATCTTATTAAGGATTTAGAGGTGCTGGAAAAGGAATACTCTCTAGGTGAGAAAAATAGAAAAATTCTAAATGCTTTATCCAAGAATTGGGAAAGTAAAGTTACTGCCATTGAAGAAGCTAAAGATCTAAATTCCTTACCTATTGAATCTCTTATTAATTTTCTAACCTCTTATGAGCTGAAACTTAAGTCCAAAGTGCAAGAGGAAGAGGATGCAAAGGTTAGAAAGAGTATTGCTCTAAAAGCCTCACAAGATGAAGATGATTCAGCCTCTTTAGATGAAGATGACATGGAAGGTGATGACAGTGATATTGCACTCATCACGAAAAGTTTCAAGAGAATTCTCAACAAGAGGAGATTCAGAAAAGGAGGATCTAGCATTTTATTCCCAAATCAGTTCAACAACTCAAGAAACAAAATGAAGCAAGAGTTCAATAAGAAGCAAATGGACAAATGCTTCAAGTGCGGCCAACCTGGACACTGTGCGAGCGAGTGTCCAATGAAGAAAAAGAAAGAACGAAAAATTGAACGAAAACCAAAGTTTAACAACTTCCAGATCACTTGGAATGACTGGAACTCAGAAGGTAAAGTTGAAGAGGAAGAAGAATCTGCTCAATTGGCTTTTATGGCCATTGGAGATGATGAGGTAACATCTTCTAACTCTCAATTTGAAAGTGATGATGAAACTGGTGATGATCTTGAATCTTTTATTATAAAATTGCATGATAGTTTGAAAGAATCTTGTGTTAGAAATAAGGAATTGAAACACAAAATTAGTTTTCTTCTTCAAGACAATACACGCATTTTTCAAGAAAACAAGAAGCTGAAAACTGAAAATGATTTCTTGAAAAAGAATGAGATTGATTTACAAAATAAACTTGATAGAAAAACAAGGTTTTGTGAAATGTTCAAAAAGGAACAAGGTGATTTGAAAAGAAGAATGGATAATTTAAATAAGTCACTCCAATATAAGAAACAAAACTACTTTCAAGAAAATGGAGCAAAACCTCATTTTGACACTTATGAGAAGAAGATAAATTCTGTTGCAAATGATTTTGCCATTTACAAAAGAAGACAAGTTAGATTTGTTAAACCTGTTCATATAAATAATCCTTCGATTATGTGTAATTTTTGTTGTAAAAAATGTCACATGAAAAGTGATTGTTATGTAAGAAAAAACATGAGAAGAGGCATGAAATGTATGTGGATAGTTAGACATGATACTAGCTCTAACAAGTAGATATTGGTAAGATTGGTGAGAATTTTGCTCATAATGCTTTTTTGTAATTCTCTTTTGATGTTTCTGATGCTTTGAACTGAGTTTTTCTTCATGTTTTTGAATATTACTGAACTTGTATGATGTCAAAAACGGGGGAGAGAAAAGAACAATTCTGATTTAATGATAATTTGCTTTGTCAAAACTCTCTATCATATGTTGATACTTCTTTTGATATCAAATTCTCTGTGATATGTTGGTGATTGCTGTCATTTTTCTATTTTTATACTCTGTTATTGTAGCTGGATTATGATAGTTAGTTTTTTACTCTAATCTTATGATGACAAAAAGGGGGAGAGATGGATGCTATGTGTAAGGGGGAGTTTTTCTGAAATTATAAGTTTGGATGCAATGAGTGAGGGGGAGCTTATGCTCTTATACTCAATCTTTTTCTTTCTTCCATCCATTGTTTTGTCATCATCAAAAAGAGGGAGAATGTTGGCCTTGGTCCCTAACTTTTGATGATTACAAAACAAATGGATGTTACTAACATCTCCTCAAAGGCCTTTTCAGAAATGAAACAAATCAGGTTCAAAGATTAAGCACATTTGAAAGGGACAAAGTATGCTGAAACTGTCGGACGCACAAAAAGACTGCATCGGCCGTCCGACAACCATTGAGTATCTTCGGAAGCGGAAAATCAGCCTACCGGACGTCCTAACGAATTGAAGAAGAATTCCCAGTTTTACATCATACCTTCGGACGTAGAAAATCAGCCTACCGGACGTCCGAATGAATTGAAGAAAAACTCTTTATCTCACTGCCTGCTGTCGGACGCAAAAAACAAGACTACCGGACGTCCGATACTCCAACGACTAGTTGACTCTTCAGCTACTTTCTATCCGTTGGAAGCATTAATAAGGCACTTTCGTGGTCCTATATAAATAGTGGTTGGTCAGATACTTTAAATAACTTTGGCACACTGAAGATACAAAAGATCTAGAGTGATTTTAGTGAGAAAATACTCTTCAAAGAAGATTTGTAGTCTTAGTGGTGTGAGGTTCATTGTAAGCTTTTCATTTGTGAGTGAATACTTCATGAGTGTAGCTCTGCGAGGGTTATCCGAGTGATAGTAAAACTTTCTTGCTTGACCAAGTGCGGCTTGGGGCGAGGAGGAAGTGATCCTTCCTTTGTACACAAGAGTAATTGTAATTCATCAACTTGAAGAAGCTTGTTTGAATTAATCTACAAGCTCAAGAGGAGTTGGGTAGTTAATTGGTTTGCAATTCTTTCCCTTTTCTTTATTTATTGTTATATTGTGATCTTTTAATTGCTTATCGATTGGCTTTTCGATTGGTTGTTTTCGATCCTAACATAATACTAACTCTCGAGGATCCAAAAATTAAAGGGTACCAAATATTATTTCTTGAACTCTTGTGTAGGTGAACTTGGTGAACATCATTAAGGAGTCAAAATGGTTCATAGATAATCGATGTTCAAGACATATGACTGGTGATCCATCACAATTCATCAAGTTCAAACCAAAATCAAGTGGCAAAATGACATATGGAGATGATATGAAGGCTAAAACAGTTTGAGCAGGAGATGTTGGTAAGAATGGTCAGACTTTGGTTTATAATGTTCTTTTGGTTGATAATTTGAGTTATAACTTGTTAAGTGTTAGTCAATTGTGTGATAGAGATTTGTTTGTCTTATTTAAGAAGCATAAGTGTTTGGTTCTTGATTCAAAATTTAATATCATTTTCAAAGGAAAAAGATTCAATGACATCTATGTTGTGATTCTTGAAAACATTAATTCCTCCAACCTTCAATGTCTTAAAGTTTCAAATGAAGACCCTTGGTTGTGGCATAGAAGGCTTTATCATTTCAACATAGACTTGTTAAAAGAAATTTCCAAAAAGGATCTTGTTAGAAGTTTGCCAAAAATTAAGTTTGAGAAAGACAAAATTTGTGATGCATGTCAATTTGGAAAACAAATCAAAATCTCTTTTAAACCTAAAAGTGTGTTTTTACTTCAAGACTTTTGGAGCTTTTACATCTTGATTTGTTCGGTCCTACACAAATTTCTAGCTTGGTGGTAAGAGA
Organism: Coffea eugenioides; assembly: GCF_003713205.1. Taxonomy (NCBI): domain Eukaryota; kingdom Viridiplantae; phylum Streptophyta; class Magnoliopsida; order Gentianales; family Rubiaceae; genus Coffea; species Coffea eugenioides. Next base: position 51,576 of record NW_020862006.1, read on the forward strand.
TATTGTCTAATCATTATTGATGATTATTCTAGATACACTTGGGTGGTTTTTCTTGCTCACAAAGATGATACCTTCAAAAATTTTGTTTCCCTATTTGCTAAAGTTCAAAATCTGCTTGGCTTGAATATTGTTAAAATTAGAAGTGACAATGGTTTGGAATTTAAATTTTGTGGCTTTCCGAAATTTTGTGATCACAATGAAATTACACATGAATTTTCAATTGCAAGAATCCCTCAACAAAAAGGTATTGTTGAAAGAAAGAATAGAACTCTTCATGAAGCCGCAAGAACCATGTTAAATGAATGCAACTTATCAAAATATTTTTGGACCAAAACCGTAAATACGGCTTGCTATGCAATGAATAGAGTGCTTTTGAGACTAATTTTGAACAAAACCTCTTATGAGTTAATTTTTGGTAAAAAGTCAATTGTTGGATATTTCAAAATTTTTGGTTGCAAATATTTTATTTTAAACATCAAGAAACATCTTGAAAAATTTGATAAGAAATCCGATGAAGGTATTTTTTTGGATTATTGTGAAAACAAAAGAGGATATAGAGTCTATAATAGAAGGACTCTTGTCATAGAAGAAGCCATACATGTTACATTTGATGAATCTAATGATGATCTTTCCAAGAGTTGTTGTGAAGATGATGATGCAGGTATTCAAGAAGGATTCAAGAAACTCACGATTCATGATCAAGACAATACTTCATTAGAAGAAAATTCAAAGGAAGACAATTTTCAAGAGAGCCAAGCATTAGAAGAAAATGACAAGGATGTTGATACACCTAGCGATCTTCCAAAAGCTTGGAAGTTTGTTCAAAATCATCCCAAAGAACTTATTATTGGTGATCCATCCGAGAAGGTAAGAATTCGTTCCTCATCTAAACAATTAATGGATAATTTTACCTTAATCTCGTATTTTGAGAGTAAAAATATTGTTGACGCTTTGAAAGATGAAAACTGGATTTTAGCCATGGAAGAGAAACTAAATCAATTTGAAAGAAATAAGGTTTGGACGCTAGTTGAAAGACCTTAAGATCATCTTATTATTAGTACAAAATACGTCTTTAGAAATAAAATGAATGATAAAGGAGAAGTTGTGAGAAATAAGGCTAAACTTGTTGTGAGGACCCGAATTTTATTTTCTTACTTTTATTTCATTTTATTGAATTATTTAATTATTTATTCACCCGTTTACTCTGAATAATTTATTTCATCCATTTTAAATCCATTTGCATGGAACAATGTCTCATTTATATTTTTAAAACGTTCCGTTAGCGAATTTAATTTTTCTGCGACTCGTTTAGCGAGAAATAGTGAATGCATGTTTTTCGTGGTAAATTCGGTCCGAGAGTGCAATAATCTTGGGGAATTAGGAATGATTAATAGTAGACTAAAAAAAGTTAATTGAGCGATTAGATGTGAGTGAGTTAAGTTAAGCTCAATTAGGAGCACTAATTGTACACTAATCAGTTGTTGACTTTTGAGCACTAAGACCACCTTTATGTCCATCCTTCTTACACACTATCACATCACTCATCTACCAACCAAAACCTTTCCTTCTTCTCCTTGCTTTGGCTGATCGCCCTCCCCCCATTCCCCTAAAAAATTTCAGCTTTTTTCTTCCATTCTTGCTCCACAAAAGCTCTCCAAATTTGCTTCTTGTCTTGGGTCTTCATACAAGCTTGGAAGGTGATTTGATCAAAGAAAAAACTTGGTGATTTAAGAGCTTAAATCCAGTGTTTAGTATTCATCTTTGCAGCAAGGTAATCATCCAAGAAACCCTCAACTTTTCCTCTCAAATCTTAATAGTAAGTTAGTTTAGTTAATTTAGTTGTTGGGTTGTTGATGTGTTTACAAGAACCTTGACATTAGGTAGTGGACTTGAGATGGCTTGATAGGTAGAAGCTTTGAGGATTTTGTGTATTTATTTGCTTATTTGTTACTTGTTTTGATGAGATATGGTGTAGTTTGAGTTGGAAAGTTGGAAAGAAAGCTAGAGGAATGAAAGTGCATGCTGTCCAAATTTTGTCCTGTTAAAACCTTCATGTTAATTTCAAAATTTTGATATTATTTTAGTGCAATAACGCTTGATACATGTTAGTGGTTATGTTTATGAAATATCTCCCAAAAAGCTTTCCATTTGGTTGTGTAAAAGTGGAGTGAAAGTGAGGAAGAAATCTAGAATTTTTCTGATCAGATGACCCCAACCAGTGTTCACATTTTTGGTCATAACTTTTTGTCTGAGAGTTGAAATCGAGTACCGTTTGTGGCATCCGAAACTAGACTCCGAGAGATTTCTGTTGGTTAAAATTCACCTCCTAATTCGTTTTCTATGAGCCGTAGTGATCCAGCAAAGATGACTGAAATTCTTCACTGCATTCATCCGAGAAACAGTCTTAGCTGCAGTTTGTAGCTCAATTTTGCCTATCTTGCAAACTGAATTTTAAGGCAGTTCCTTCTAGTGAATTGTAGCATTTTGAATCTAGTTTTCAACGCTACAAACCACACTAAATTTTGACTTGTGTAGCTCTAATTTTGATCAGATTTTGAAACTCTGTCCAGTACATCAGAACTGGAATTTCGTAAAACAGGTCATGAAAATCAGTTTTCTTAGAACTATTGTATCTTGGTGTAGAAAAGTTCAAATTGAATTCCATCAGTTGCATTTAAAACTAGGTTTGGAGTTTTAATTTTGGTATAAATTTCAAAGGTTGGTTCCACTTCTACGAATTTTACCGAATTTCCAAACTTCACTGAGTTTACAAGTCTGTTTTGCTCTGTCCTGTCTAGAACAGTGACTTTGAGCTAAAATTTAAATGACTTTGAATTGGAGTCTGAGAAAAATATCTTCTAGAAAGTTTTAGTGCTTTGAGTCTAGTTTCCAATGTTATAAAATTTTCAATTTTGGACTTACGAAACTCGAGATACGATTTTTCCAAGGAGTGTTGCACCAACCTGGAAATTTTCTATTTTCAAACAAATACTCCTTTTAAGAACTTTCCATCTTCCTTTGCGATTGTTTGACTATCTTAGGTGTGATTTCGTGGTTGAATACACAGTTCCTTTGGAATTTTAAACTTTCATTTCAAATCTTGGTTTCCGAAGGTTAAACCTCTCTTGATGCATTTTCTTGGTCATATAACTGCCTTGATTTATAGTACCTCTTTTCATATTTGAATTAGAGATTTCAACCCCTATTCTTGTGGTCTCGATTTCCATGAGTTTGAACTCTAAAAAGGGAGCGTTTTGACTAGAGTAATTCTTGGTGAATTTCACTAGTTTTATACTTGAATCTTGGGAACCTTAGCCTTGACATTTGCTATGAAGTGAGTGGAGTTTTGAATGAGATTTAACTCCATTAGTTTGGAAATGTGAACGCTCTTTATATTCTAAAGTTTGGACATGAGATTTGAAGTTTTGGGTGATGAAAACCATTTACCCTTTTTCCTCGATTTTCATGCCGAAACTGAAAATGGTATTTTCTCTTAGATTGAGATTTACTTACCATGACTTGAATAAAAAATGACCTTCGAGCTCTCTTTGAGTACTATTTCAATGTTTTAGCTAGAAAAGCTTCTTTAATTTGACTCAAACTTATGATTTGGTGAGTGGGTAGTGAGAAAATGTCTTTCTTTTAAACCTTGGTCGAGCACCTAGGTAATTATGATTATACATGTCTCAGGTGGTCACGAAGACGCTGACGAGCTCGTCTGACTACTCGCTTCACTCTTGTTTTGCCCTTGACTTGTGCTGAGTGTCAAGTGTATGTTAAATGCTGATATGATTTAAATGTTATTTGTACAAGTGCTATACATGATACGTGAACTTGCTGAGGCGAGAGTGTACTTTATCGCCCTTGTCCTTTCTCTTTCCTGATTACATGATACTTGTTACATGAATATATATGACTTACACATGTACATAAACATGTTCTAAGTCGTGAGCACTGAGCGGCTAGAAGTATCACACCCTATTCGGGTAGGAGGTACCGCTCACCCCGACTCAGTGCTATGATCAACTCAAAGTCGATTGGAACGTTGTCTCGTCGATAAAATACATGTGTGGGGACACCCCAACCCATTGGCTAACCTTGTAACTCGAGCCGACAATGGCTTGGTCGAGGAGCTTGGTGAATTTTGGGAAATATTATAGTTTGATCTTTTGAAATCTTGCTAGGCATACTCGAATAGTATCGCCACTTTATACATGTTTGGTTACGGATCCGAGTGGGTGTTGTTGGTTGGAGATAGTAAGTGAAGAACTACAGTCCTATTGCTACTTGAGTTGACAGAGAGTCGACTCCAAATGGCGGGAATCAGTCGAGATATGGAATTAGCTCTTGAGAGCTCCCGTATCCTTCCATGTGTATTAATTTCTTATTTGTGCACGTAAATGAAACTTCATGTTTAAAGTTGTGTTCAAGTATGATATTTGATTGATTGATACTACTTGCTTGCTTTTTTAAGTTTTTCTTGGCCTCACTGAGCGTTTGCTCACCCCTTTAAGTTGTTTTTTCTTAACAGGTTTTGGAGGTAGATTGGAGGATCTAGACTAGCGTTTTGGTGGAAACTAGTATATTTTTGTATGAAATTAGTGACTCTTAAATTGTAACTTTTGTTACTTTTGGTTGGTGGTTTGTAATGATAAATGTTAGCCCTTAAAGTTGGCTTGTATATTCGAAGTACTTTTATTTAATTTGATGGTTGTTTTGTGGCTTGATATTAAGCTTGAACGAGTGCGTGAGTCCTGATGAGAGTTGGGCAGGCGTTCCGCTGATACCTTAGGGTTCACCCTAGGGAGAGGTGGGGTGTCACAGTTGGTATCAGAGTGCTAGGTTTGAAATACCTGGAGTAGGGTTAGGAGTTTTCAGTCGTGAACCTTTGATCATAGAACTTCGTGGTAAACCTTTAGCTAAGTTTTTGAATGGCACCAGTGATCGTAAGGTCCTAAACTTTAGTTTTGTGGGTTAATAGTAGGTCATGGAAGGAAATGATGGAGATGGATCACCTCTGAGGCACCTTCCAGCGATTCGTTATCGAGAGAGACCTTGGGACTCTCTTTGGCAGTGGACCCCAGTTCGTCGAACTAGGTCTTCATGTGATTGTTGGAGAACTTACTCGCACTCTAACGAAGTGGTGCTAGCTGTAAACGATGATCGGGGGATGGTTATTTGAGAAAACTAGAGTGGTTCGAGAGGATAATCTAGGACTGAGAGCTACTGTGGATGTCCAAATTGCTAGAGTTCATGAACTGGAGACAGATGTACTTGAGGAGCGGAAAAAGGCTGAGACTCTTCATGAGCAGCTTCACGAGGTTAAGCACGAACTTGCTAGGGTGGTACATGAAGTTAGAGATTGGACTGAGGGGATGATGGTTGAGTGTGTAACCTTGGTCGAACAACTGGTGGATGGCAAGATACTTGACGAGGGACATGAGGTAAGAACTCCTAGTGCTGAAGATGAAATGATCCTACTGAAGTAGCAAATTCTTCTGGCTCCGCCAATCACTAAGCTAGTGATTTAGTCTACTTTAATAGTTTTTGTTCAAGATAGTCGGGGTGGTGCTTGTTCAAAGACCATTGTATTTTGCTTAACTATGCTTCCTATCTTTTGAAACACTTAAACGTTACTTATGAGGTGCTTGACTTTATTGTTCTATAACTTCTAACCTATGCTTTGAGTTGTGCATATTTGCAATTATTTCAGTGTCTCCCTTATTTATTTTTCGTTTTACATGATTAAAGTGTCATTTTCAAACTTCGCTTATGTATATTTATTTTACGTCATGCCTTTAGAAAATATTAAAATTATGGACGGTCAAAGAAGTAGAAGGGGCCGAGGGCGAGGGGTTAGGTAACCCCAAGCTCAAGGGGATGATTAGGAATAGACAATTGGACTGAACCAAGAACAAGAAAATGAAGGGGATAACCAAGTAGCAACTGCTATTAATCGTATGACTGATATCTTAGCACGATTACCTGAGCGTCAAGGCCCTGAACCAATCAACCAACCTAGGAACCAAGAGAGAGGTGAGGATAGAGCTTTAGAGCGATTCTTGAAGTTTGCCCCACCTATGTTTCACGGAAGGTTTGATCCCAAAGCAGTAGAAAACTGGTTTGAAAGGATAATAAGGCACTAGTGAGAGCAAGAGGTTAGGGATTCTTCTTGAGCAACTTGTAAGTGAGTATTGGAGAGTGAGTTGGGGTGTGGAACTTTTATATTAAGGAATATGATTCCGTATTTTGTTATGTGTATAAGTGATGATAGTAATCCTTGTGGAGACTCAAGAACTCGTCCATATTAAGCAGAGATTAGTTAAGATTTATACTCTGGGGTAACCTGAGAGCAAAAGAACAGAAGAGTAATATGACTAGAGTTTTCCATTGTGAATAGTTACTTATTTTGATTCTCTGATTTGCCTGGCAGGCTAGCATTTGATTTGAGCCAATCGGTGGGATGACAAATTTGAGAGAGATGCATAAGCAAATAGATATTTTTCGAAAAGAGATAGAATTTCAAAAGAAATTGGCTAACTACTGGGAAGGACGATGGAAACAAGAATATGCGGAGAAAATTGAGTTGCTATACAAGAAAGTGGAACTGGAAAAGAAATACAAAGGAAATTCTCAAGTTGGTCAGGTCGTGACGTCTCGTGTGGCTTGTGGATACTGTGGCAAATTTAACTACACTGAGACCGTGTGCTGGAGAAAGCAAGGAAAATGTCTGAGCTACGGTAGTGCCGAACATCGTGTTTCAAGTTGCCCTAGTGCCTCTAAAAAGAGGAAATACCCAACAACCTGCTAGGTCTGCTTCAAAGCAGTCGAGTGCCAGAGGGAGTGATTAATGCTAATGACTGTAAGAGGGATCCAAGTAGTGGAAGCTTTGCGAGTGGGGATGGATCTGATTCCACTCGAGGGATTGGGGTTGTAGTTTTATTCTAGTCTAGACTGGTACTTTTAGAGGTTGTAATCTTTTGTATAGGGGATAAAGTCCTTTTATTGTTTTGTACATTTGTGACTTAGCACGTTTTCCTATGATTTTGTCTATCTCTCATTTCTTTTGAAATGATTTGATGAAGTTACCCTTATTTGGTGTAACTATTATGATCTTTTATGACATATAAAAATTTACTTCGCTTTAATTGATTTTACGGCTTATATGTATATTTAATTTATTGTCCCATACCTTTAGACTTGTAATAAGATCATGAACGACACCTGAAAATAGTTTTGCAAACTCTGAGACAGCACAAACTTTTTGCTAAGTTCAATAAATGTGAGTTTTGGTTGGAAGAAGTAGCCTTTTTAAGTCATATAATTTCTAAGGAAGGAATTACTGTGGATCCAACTAAGGTTGAAGCTGTTTCCAAGTGGAAACGACCAGAAAACCCTACCGAACTTTGGAGTTTCTTAAGGTTAGCCGGATACTACCGTCGATTTATCAAGGACTTTTCTAAAATTACCAAACCCTTAACTGAGTTGACTAAGAAGCATGACAAGTTTATTTGGGATTTTAAATGTGAGGAAAGATTTCAAGAGTTGAAAAAGTGTTTGATTGAGGCACCTGTGTTAGCATTGCCAAACGGAGGAGATGATTTTGTGGTTTATACAGATGTTTCAAAGGATGGTTTAGGATGTGTATTGATGCAAAATGGAAAAGTGATTGCGTATGCCTCTCATAAGTTGAAACCTCATGAACAGAATTATCCGACCTATGACTTGGAGTTAGCGGCAGTAGTGTTTGCCTTGAAAAAGTGGAGACATTATCTATATGGAGTGACTTTCGAGATTTTCACGGATCACAAGAGTTTTAAGTATTTGTTCTCCCAGAAAGAGTTGAATTTGAGGCAACGTAGATGGGTGAAACTTTAGGAGGATTATGACTGTTCGCTTAACTATCACCCTAGAAAGGCTAACGTAGTGGCAGATGCCCTAAGTCATAGAGTGCAAGTGGCCAGTTTAATGGTGAGAGAATGACACATGCTAGAAGAAGTTAGTGTTTGGAATCCACGTCTTGAGCCACAAAGGGTAATCTTTGGGAATATTACTGTGAAATCTACTTTGTTAGAACGAATCAAAGAAGTTCAAAAAAGGAGACCCTGAAATGCAAAAATGGGTTGAGAAAGTTCAAAAAGGGAAAAAGTCTGATATCAATTTGGGGACCGATGGACTGTTAATGTTTAGAAATTAATTAGTGGTACCCAAGGATGACAGTCTAAAGAAGAAAATTTTGGACGAATCTCACCGTTCTAAGTATACGGTGTACCCTGGGGGTAATAAGATGTATCAAGACTTGAAGAGTCTGTATTGATAGGAGAATATGAAAAGGGAAATTGCCCAATTTGTTCGAGCTTGTCTCACTTGCCAACAGGTTAAAGCCGAACATCAGAAACCATCTGGATTATTACAGCCATTGGAGATATCTGAGTGGAAGTGAAAAAATATCACAATGGATTTCATATTAGGGCTACCAGGGACTCAGAGAGAACACGACACTATTTGGATAATAGTGGATCGATTGACCAAATCTGCTCACTTTTTGCCGATTAGTATGAAGTACTCCTTGGAAAAGTTGGCTAAGTTGTACTTGGACGAAATTATAAGACTGCATGGAATACCAGCGAGTATAGTCTCAGATCGGGACCCTAGGTTTGTGTCTCGATTTTGGCAAAAGATGCAAGAGAGTTTGGGGACTAAACTGTACCACTTACCACCCGCAGACCGATGTACAATCGGAAAGGACAATCCAAACTTTAGAGGATATGTTGAGGTCGTGTATGGTGAATTTTGGAGAAAATTGGAGTCAGTACCTTACGTTGGTGGAATTTGCTTATAACGATGGTTTTCATTCTTCAATACAAATCTCTTTATGGTCGAAAGTGTCGATCTTCGATTCATTGGGATGAAGTTGGAGAAAAAAAGATTTTGGACCCGACTACTGTACCTTGAGTTGAGATATCTTATGAGAAGGTGAAATTAATTCGTCAGAGGATTCGAACGGCTCAAAGCCGCCAAAAGAGCTATGCGGATAATCGGAAAAAGGATTTAGAGTTTGAGGTTGGAGATAAAGTATTTCTTAAAATTACACCCTTGAAAGCAAATCTAATGACGGGAAAAGGGAAGAAGTAGAGTTTGATGGGAATTTGTCCTATGAAGAAAGCCCGGTAAAGATTTTAGATCGAAATGTGAAGGAGTTAAGACAAGCAAATCCCTCTAGTGAAAATTTTATGGAGAAATCATGGAATGGAGGAAGCGACTTGGGAAGTAGAAGAGGAGATCCAGAAGAAATATCCAGAGTTGTTCCTAAATCAAGGTATGAATTTCGAGAATGAAATTCTTTTAAGGGGGGAAAGATATGAGGACTTGAATTTTATTTTCTTACTTTTATTTCATTTTACTGGTTTATTTAATTATTTATTCACCCGTTTACTCCGAATAATTTATTTCATCCATTTTAAATCCATTTGCATGGAACAATGTCTCATTTATATTTTTAAAACGTTCCGTTAGCGAATTTAATTTTTCTGCGACTTGTTTAGCGAGAAATAGTGAATGTGTGACGCCCCGAAAGAATGAGTGTGAGAAACCGAAAATTTTTATATATTTTCGAGACATTATTTTGTATCAAGGAAACAAAATAATTTTATGCCTTTCTTCAATATTTATACATTTTTATAAGGGAATATAGTTTTCAAATCATTTCCTTGATACAAGTTAGACCACGTTAATTTTGAAGTATATTTTGGACGTGGGACCCGCTAGTGCGGTAAATGCATTATATTTTTGATAACTTGTTGGGATTTTGTATTAAGTGGTATTATTTTACAAGGTGTTAAGATATTTGTATTGGAGAGACAAAAAGATAAGTTTTAAACCTAAAGGTGACAAGTGTCACCATCTAATTCACTCTTGACTTTGACCATTTAACTTTACCTTTACCATATAACAAAATTGACCCAAAAATCTCTTATTGTTTCTTTCTTGTTGGCCGGCCATGGAGGAGAGAAAGAGAGAGAGAGTTTCTTCAATTTTCCTTCATTTCTAGCTTGAATCTTGCAAACCTACCAGTTAAATTCCAAATTTCTCCAGAAAAGTGAGTTGCTAAGCTAGTTTAAGGTGATTAGTGGAGTTGTTTGGAGGATTAAGGTGCCAAGTTGTTCCTTTTCTTGCATTTCAAGGTGAGTAGCTAGGGAATGCTTCCTTTGGTCTTGATAATGTCAAAGTAATGAGTTGTGTTGATTAAATGTGTGATTGGGTGAAAGATATCTTGATTTTGATTGAATTGGTGAAGTTTTGTAATTATTGGGGATTTTTCTGTTTTCATATGAATATGATTATGTGGTCATGTATGATGATTGGAAATGATCTAGAATGAAGCTAGAAGGTGGAAAAAGTGGTTAATTACTGGAAATTTCTGTTTTGGAAGGAAAATTGGAAAACTAGGGTTCATGTTCTTATATTCTGCCTGATTTTGTACCTCATAGTTAGAGGCCGAATTGGCCTTGGGTTAAAATATGAAAGTTGTAGGGAATGATATTTTAGAGGTTCCTGAAAAATTTCAGATCAATCGGAGCAGCGTAGCTTGTGAAAAGACGGAATTACCCTTGCTGCCCTGTTTCTACCCGAATTTGAGAATTGCTTGTGTAATGGGTTATTTTGGTTGGGAATGCTTCGGAATTGGTTGTTTAGGTCTTCTGATTAATTGTAGCCCTGTTTCTTAGCTTTCGGATGGCTTTGGAATTACTGGATTTGGACTTAGGTAGCCTGATTTATGATGTTTGCACCAGAATACGATTTGTGAATCTGTTTTTCCGGTTCTGGTGTAGTAGATTGCATTTTTGACCTGGTTACACTCGAAAATGGGCTGAGTGACCTTCTGTAATATTGTAGCCCTATCTCTTAGCTTCGAAACGGTGTATCTTGCACCTCCATCCGAAAATCGTAGTGCCAATGGTGCCAAAACCGCATAATGATGTCAAAAACTATTTTTCTGGTTTTGAGCTTAACTTTCATTTCCAGACTTTTCCCTAGCTTGACTTGTACTTGTACTACTGGGAGCTTGCTGAATGGATATTGAATGAACTTATTGTTGTGTGTGTACCTTTGGGTTTGAATGAGGAAATAATGAAGCCATGATGGCTGGAAAAGTTAGCAAATTTAATGGAAGTGCTGTCCGAGCTTTGAAAGGACTTGATTGCATTGAGTTTGTGATCTAAGACTTGGATTTGAGCAAGGCAATGATATATGATGGATGGTTTCTGAGCCATGGAGGTGAATGACCCTAAACTGTTTCCAAAGTTTTATGAACCGTTTCTTGCATTATTTACTCGATTGCATATCATGCGTGCTTGCATGTGAATTCATGATATGATTTTGGCTTCCATGAGTTCTTGGGGAATCTTTTGCTGAACACCAACGTCTCCACCTCTGTTCACTTGGAGCAAATGGCTCCGGAGCTCAAAAAGGGGCTCCCTCTTACTGTTAATGTTAAATGATCTATTTGAGCGTTGGGTGTTCAAGTGCTATGATTTCACTGGCTCACGAGAGCAAAAGACGTACATTTGATCTCTGAATCATGACATCATTGGAATACATTACTGTGAAATATATTTGATGACTGCTTTTACTAGTTACTCGCTGAGCTTCTAGCTCACCCCAAAACGATTTTATTCCCCTCCACAGGGCTCAAGGCGAAGGAAGAACTTGTAGTACTTATTCACGTGACTGGATGGCTTATTTGGAATTGTTTTCGCTTCGTTTATGACATGTAATTATTAGAGACTTGGATGTATATTTGTGGACCATGTGATGTATATTTGAGATTTATCTTGTAATTTATTTGAGGACTGTAGTGAGCGACTGAGTCCCGGCGAGAGCTGGGCAGGCGGTCCGCCGAACCCTGGGGTACGCCCTAGGGGGAGGTGAGGCTGTCACAGAATGCACGTTTTTTGAGGTAAATTCGGTCCGAGAGTGCAATAATCTTGGGGAATTAGGAATGATTAATAGTAGACTAAAAAAAGTTAATTGAGGGATTAGATGTGAGTGAGTTGAGTTAAGCTCAATTAGGAGCACTAACTGTACACTAATCGATTGTTGACTTTTGAGCACTAAGACCACCTTTATGTCCATCCTTCTTACACACTATCACATCACTTACCTACTAACCAAAACCCTTCCTTCTTCTCCTTGCTTTGGCCGATCCCTCTCTCCCCATTTCCCCTAAAAAATTTCAGCTTTTGTCTTCTATTCTTGCTCCACAAAAGCTCTCCAAATTTGCTTCTTGTCTTGGGTCTTCATACAAGCTTGGAAGGTGATTTGATCAAGGAAGAAACTTGGTGATTTAAGAGCTCAAATTCTAGTGTTTAGTCTTCATCTTGGCAGCAAGGTAATCATTCAAGAAACCTCAACTTCTCCTCTCAAATCTTAGTAGTAAGTTAGTTTAGTTAATTTAGTTGTTGGATTGTTGATGGGTTCACAAGAACCTTGACATTAGGTAGTGGACTTGAGGTGGCTTGATAGGTAGAGGCCTTGAGGATTTTGTGTGTTTATTTGCTTATTTGTTACTTGCTTTGATGAGATATGGTGTAGTTTGAGTTGGAAAGTTGGAAAGAAAGCTAGATGAATGAAAGTGCATGCTGTCCGAATTTTGTCCTGTTGAAACCTTCATGTTAATTTCAAAATTTTGATGTTATTTTGGTGCAGTAATGCTTGATACATGTTGGTGGTTATGCGTATGAAACATCTACCAAAAAGCTTTCCATTTGGTTGTGTAAAAGTGGAGTGAAAGTGAGGAAGAAATCTGGAATTTTTCTTTTCAGGTGACCCCAACCAGTATTCATGTTTTTGGTCATAACTTTTTGTTTGAGAGTTGAAATTGAGTGCCGTTTGTGGCATCCGAAACTAGACTCTGGGAGCTTTCCGTTGGTATAAAATACACCTCTTAATTCATTTCCTATGAGCCATAGTGATCCGGCAAAGATGACTGAAATTCTTCACTGCATTCATCCGAGAAACAGTCTTAGCTGCAGTTTGTAGCGCAATTGTGCCTATCTTGCAAACTGAATTTTAAGACAATTTCTTCTAGTGAATTGTATCATTTTGAATCTAGTTTCCAACACCACAAACCACACTAAATTTTGAGTTGTGTAGCTCTAGTTTTGATCAGATTTTGAAACTCTATCCAGTACGTCAGAACTGGAATTTCGTAAAACAGGTCCTGAAAATCAGTTTTCTTAGAACTGTTGTATCTTGATGTAGAAAGGCCTGAATTGAGTTCTGTCTATTGTATTTAAAACTAGGTTTTGATTTTTAATTGTGGCATAAATTTCAAAAGCTGGTTCCACTTCTACGAATTTTGCTGAATTTCCAAACTTCACTAAATTTGCAAGCCTGTTTTGCTCTGTCCTATCTAGAACATTGATTTTGAGCTAAAATTTAAATGACTTCGAATTGGAGTCTGAGAAAAGTGTCTTCTAGAAAGTTTTAGTGCTTTGAGTCTAGTTTTCAACGGTATAAATTTTTCAATTTTGGACATACAAAACTCGAGATGTGATTTTTCCAAGGAGTGTCGTACTAACCTGGAAATTTTCTGTTTTCAAACAAATGCTTCTTTTAAGAACTTTCCACCTTCCTTTGTGATTGTTTCACTGTTTTAGGTGTGATTTCATGGTTGAATACACGGTTCCTTTGGAACTTTAAACTTTCATTTCAAATCTTGGTTTTCGAAGGTTAAACCTCTCTTGATGCATTTTCTTAGTCATATAACTCCCTTGATTTATAGCACCTCTCTTTATACTTAAATTTGAGATTTCAACCCCTATTGGCCCCGATTTCCATGAGTTTGAACTCTAAAAAGGGAGCGTTTTGGCTAGAGTAATTCTTGGTGAATTTCACTAGTTTTATACTTGAACCTTGGGAACCTTAGCCTTAACATTTGCTATGAAGTGAGTAGAATTTTGGATGAGATTTGATTCCATTAGTTTAAAAATGTGAACGCTATTTATATTCTAAAGTTTGGACATGAGATTTGAAGTTTTGGGAGATGAAAACCATTTATCCTTTTTTCTTGATTTTCATGTCGAAAGTGAAAATTTATTTTCTCTTGGATTGAGATGGAGCTCCTTAGCCCGACTTGAATCAAAAAGGACTTTCGAGCTCTCTTTGAGCACTATTTCAACGTTTTAGCTAGAAAAGCTTCTTTAACTTGATTCGAACTTGTGATTTGGAGAATGGGTAGCAGAAAAAATGCCTTTCTTTTAAACCTTGGTCGAGCACCTAGGTAATTATGATTGTACATATTTCAGGTGGTCACGAAGACGCTGAAGAGCTCGTCTGACTACTCGCTTCACTCTTGTTTTGCCCTTGACTTGTGGTGAGTGTCAAGTGTATGTTAAATGCTGATGTGATTTAAATGTTATTTGTACAAGTGCTATACATGATACGTGAACTTGCTGAGACGAGGGTGTACTTTATCGCCTTCGGCCTCTCTCTTTCCTGATTAGATGATACTTGTTACATGAATATATATGACTTATACTTGTGCATGAACATGTTTTAAGTCGTGAGCACTGAACGGCTAGAAATATCACGCCCTATTCGGGTAGGAGGTACCGTTCACCCGGACTCGGTGCTATGATAGACTGAAAGTCGATTGGAGCATTGTGTCGTCGATCAAATACACGTGTGGGGACGCCCCAACCCATTGGCTAACCTTGTAACTCGAGCCAGTAAGGATTTGGTCGAGAAGTTTGGTGAATCTTGAAAAATATTATAGCTTGATCTTTTGAGATCTCGCTAGACATACTCGAATAGTATCGCCACTTTATACATATTTGGTTACGGATCCGAGTGACTATTGTTGGTTGGAGGTAGTAAGTGGAGAACTACGGTCCTATTGCTACTTGAGTTGACGAAGAGTCAACTCCAAATGGCGGGAATCAGTCGAGATGTGGAGTTAGCTCTTGAGAACTCCCGTATCCTTCCATGTGTGTTAATTTCCTATTTGTGCACGTAAATAAAACTTCATGTTTAAAGTTGTGTTCAAGTATGATATTTAATTGATTGATACTACTTGCTTGCTTTTTTAAGTTTTTCTTAGCCTCATTGAGCGTTCGCTCACCCCTTTAAGTTGTTTTCCTTAACAGGGTTTGGAGGTGGATTGGAGGATCTAGACTAGCGTTTTGGTGGAAGCTACTATATTTTTGTATCAAATTAGTGACTCTTAAATTGTAACTTTTGTTGCCCTTGGTTGGTGGTTTTGTAATAATAAATGTTAACCCTTGAAGTTGATGGTTGTTTTGTGGCTCGATATTAAGCTTGAACGAGTGCGTGAGTCCTGACGAGAGTTGGACAGGCGTTCCGCTGATACCCTAGGGTTTGTCCTAGAGAGAGGTGGGGGCGTTACACTTGTGGCAAAAGGGTATTCTCAAGAAGAAAGAATAGATTTTGATGAAACATTTACTCCCGTAGCTAGACTAGAATCAATTAGAATGTTTTTGACATTTGCATGTTTCAAGAACTTTAAATTGTTCCAAATGGATGTTAAAAGTACTTGTAGACACCAAATTTTTTATTTTAAACTTTACTTATTTTATTAATTTAATTTTAGCTTTATTTGTTTCAATTTTAGGTTTTTTTTTATTATTATTTTAATTTCCATTTATTTTTGTCTTCATACTAAATTTCAGAAAAAAGAAAAAAAAGAAGAAAAGAGAAAAAGAAAAAGTAAAAGATGACAAGTGGGGAGGCATGCATTACGACAAGTGTCCATTTTATGTATTGGACAACTAAGCACCTAAGGGATTAGGTGTTTAGACACTTGGTGGCTTAAGCAATTTTGGGGAAACAAAAAATCAAAAAAAAAAAAAGAAGAAGAGGGGATGACCTGTTGGAACTTGGAAGTCATGGAAAGAAGAGAAAAAAAACGCAAGAGAGAGGTCTTGAGCGAAAAAAACAGAGAAAAAAAATTCAAGGGAGAGATCTGGAAGAGGGGCTAGGGTTTTTGGCGAAAGAAAGAGAGGGAAGATCGAGGGAGCGGAAGGAAGCGAGGGCAGAAGAAAGACTGGAAGCAAAAAGAAAAACAGAGGAAAGAAAACGGGGAAGTCTTGCAGCTGAGGAAAAACCAGAGCAAGAGGAAACAGACCGACGGACGAAGGGATGATGTCGTTGAAGTTTCAGAAGCGGCTCGCCGCCAGCATCCCCAAGTGCGGCAGAGGCAAGGTCTGGCTAGACCCCAATGAAGTCAACGAAATCTCCATGGCTGATTTTCATCAAAACACAAGAAAGCTGGTCAAAGATGGGTTCATCATCAGGAAGCCTACCAAGATTCACTCAAGGTCTCGTGCTCGCTGGATGAAAGAGGCCAAGCGAAGGGAGCCACCACCTCACCGAACCCACCATCATCATCTGCGAATTTTCATCAAGCAAGAGTTTTGTAAGC
The DNA here is from genome assembly GCF_003713205.1 of Coffea eugenioides. NCBI lineage: Eukaryota > Viridiplantae > Streptophyta > Magnoliopsida > Gentianales > Rubiaceae > Coffea > Coffea eugenioides. Next base: position 68,020 of record NW_020862006.1, read on the forward strand.
TGTCCTCTCCCTTCAAATTTCAGTCTTTTCTTTTAAGCATGGACGCTTGAAACTCTCTATTTTTTTAATCACAATTTCTTGGTAGACTGCCTATGTTTCTTCATTGCAATTTTTTGGTGAAAGATTACTGCTTTGTTTGTTGATTGGGTTGATATTTCTTTTTTTTTTCTGACAAATTTTGGGGCCAATCGTGACCTCATTTGAGCAAAAAAGGATTGCTGGAATTTTTTATGCTCATTTACTGTTTGTTAAAATGCCCAAGTGGTCTAACAGCTGGCCGTAACATGGCATTTGTTCAATGCTTGTTGCTGCATTTTGAAACATTAGCTAAGGTTGTGTGTATAGGTCGCAGCTCTGAGTGTAGTTTTCATTCTTAGTGTGCGTAGCCTCTCCCCTGACCTCTCATTTTGAGTTCAATGTCTGAATGAAAATTAAGAATGAGTCGTGTGTATTTTCTGTATGCGATTCAAGGGAAAACCTGGCCAGCTCAAAGCTGGCCAGAATCCGTGCGTTTGCTAGCCGGGAAGAAAAAGAAAAGCCATGATTCTTGAAGTTGTTTTTTTTTCCACTTTTCGTTGTTGCATCTTGCGATGTTCAGAGCATATTTGCCGGGCGTTTGTTCAGTACAATTGTCATGTTGATTGTTCAGGATTTTAGATCGTTTGTGCCTTATGTGTTAAATTGGATCGAAATCCATTGTTTTCTGAACTAAGTTGGGGCTGATTAACTTCAATTGAGTGAGGAATTGGGGAATTTTTCTGTTGCCCATCTGTTGTTTGACAGAATGCCTGACTAGGAATTTGCAAGATGATTATTTGCTTAAATTTATAATTTCAGTCCTTCCATTTTCCCTTTCTCTGTGATTTTGTCCCCCAAAGTTTCAGGACTTCATAATTTGACCCCAAGATTTTTATAAAGACTTTCAATTGGATCCCGCCCACAATTGCAAATTGAGCCTTTGTGAGAACCCGTAATTTTTTTTCCATTTCCTAGGTTTTATTATATTCAATGGCTTGTTTTCTGCATTTTCGTGATTAGGAAAATTTCTAGATACTTTTAAGGAGCAGATATAGTTTTTAAATGATTTTTCTAGTATCGAATAGTTTTTGAGAAATTAAGAGTATATATCGGACGTGGGACCCGCTAGTGCGGGAAGTTCGGAAAAATTCGGCCAACTAGGTTAAGTTTTGGATACTGGGTTTAAATTATCGGGTGCTAAGAGATAATTAGAGGTTGCTATTTGGATTGGTGAGAGAGGAAACAAAGTGATAGAGATGCATTAATTATAGTGACAAGTGTCACTTAGAGAGTGGTTGGACTTGATGACCACTATTCACCTTTTACCATTTGACCAAATAAATCACAAAAATTACCAAAATTTCACCATTTTCTTCTTCTCCTTGGCCGGCCAACTTCAAGAAAGAAAGAAAGAAAACTCTCCAAGTTCTTGCTTCCATTTAGCTCAAATCCATCAAAACAACCACTTAAACTTACTTTTGTTCCATAAAACCTCTTCACTTAGGGTTGGTGAGGTGATTGGTGAAGTTGTTTGGAAAGCTAAGGTGTCTAATTGCTCTCTCTCTTGTATTACTAAGGTGAGTAGTGAAGGACCTCTCTCCTCCCTCTAATGATGTTTAATTCATGATTGGTGGTGGTATAAGATGCAATTTTATGGATTATATCTTGATTTTTGGTTGAATTGGTGAAGTTTTATAATTATTGGGGATTTTTCTGTTTTCATATGAATATGATTATGTGGTCATGTATGATGATTGGAAATGATATTTAAGGAAGCTAGAAAGTGGAAAAAGTGGTTAATTGCAAGCAATTTCTGTTTTGGAAAGAAACTTGAAAAGTTAGGGTTTCATTGTTCTTCATTCTGCCTGGCACTGTAGCTCATAGTTAGAGGCTGAATTGGCTTTGGGTTAAAACATGAGAGTTGTAGGGAATGATATTTTAGAGATGTCTGTAAAATTTCAGATCAATCGGAGTAGTGTAACCTGAGAAAAGACGGAATTACCCTTGCTGCCCTGGTTTTACCCGAATTTGATAGTTGCGTCTGTAATTGGTTAATTTGGTTGGGAATGCTTCAGAATTGGTTGTTGAGGTCTTCTGATGAAATGTAACCTTGTATCTTAGCTTTCGGATGGCTTTGGAATTACTGGATTTGGACTTAGGTAGCCTGATTTATGAAGTTTGCACCAGAATGCGATTTGTGAACCTGTTTTTGCAGTTCTGGTGTAGTAGATTGCATTTTTGACCTGGTTGCACTCGAAACTGGGCTGAGTGACCTTCTGGAACATTGTATCCCTATCTCTTAGCTTCGAAACAGTATATCTTGCACCTCCATCCGATAATCGTAGTGCCATTGGTACCAAAACCGCAAAATGGTGTCAAAAACTATTTTTTTGGGTTAACACTTAACTCCATTTCCGGATTTTTCTGGTTTCCTCTCATGCTTATGTATGCTTATGGAACCCTATTTTGGTAGTATTTGGCATTGGTTTATAACTCGTTATCAAGTCTCATTGTACTTGTTTGCATGTTTTAGGGCGTGACGGTGGTTCACGACGCTCCTTTGACGGAGGTGTATGAAATATCATTTTCAAGCTTGGTGAGTGTACTACTCACTTGTGTGTTACTGTATGGCTTTGATACTTGAACTTGATGCGTTGAATGTTTATCATGTTATTAGAATGTTACATGGAATGTTACATGAAATGAAAGTACTTGACTTGGTGTCATTTGGACGAGTATCCAACGACCATGATTGTTACCATTGAGCTCAACCCCATTGGTAGTTGATTGAATCGAGCCGGCGAGGGCTTGGTCGTGCCAATTAATGAACCTTGGGGACTGTTATATGGAATCTTGTAGTATGAGAGACTCTCGATTCCGGTATACTCGAGTAATACCACATTGCAAGTGTTTGGAGTTCGGGCCCGGTAGGGGTATGTTGGGTGGAAGGAATGGAAGTAAAGTGGAGTCTACGGTTGGTTACTTTAAAACATTGACGGAGAGTCAATAAGGTTCGATCAAGAATGCAAACGAGGAAAAGGGCTCTTGAGAGCCGCCCGTATCCTTTTATCACCACTTTTGATGTGTGCCTTTGCTTACTTTTGATCAATTGGAATGAAAAGCTTTATGCTTATGTGAACTTTGCTGCTTGAGTGGTATTATCTCACTGGGCATAAGCTCATCCTATTCCTTTTGTTTTCCTTACAGGAAAATAAATACTTTTGGACTGCAATTGATAGTTGGTTGCCGAATTGAGCTAGATGGACATATCTTTTGTATAACTCCTAGATTGAAACCTTAAATGTACTTTTGGGTCCGTTTCTCTTTTGATTTGGCAAACCATACATGTATCCACTTTTGAATACTTTTGTATGCCACTTTGGATTGTAAATGCTAAATTTCAAGATGTGAATGTTTGCTTGATATTTGGTTGGGTTCTGACGGGTTGGTTACTATTCATGACCGGCTCCGATTTTATTTTTTTTTATTTTGGGATTTTGACTTGTTTACGCGCGTTTGTATGTTCCGGAATGTATTAGATCGCTCTAAACTGAACCGTTAGTCCTGGCGAGAGCTGAGCAGGCAATTCGCTAACCCCTTTGGTTCGCCTTAGGGGAAGGTGGGGCTGTCACAGCCTTGAACTTTATCTTTCCTTCAATTTTTGCCTAAAGTTCTGGAAATCATGATTAGGCCCTAAAAACTTTCTGATTTTTGCAATTTGGTCCTTGGCAGCTTTAATTTCGCAACTTCATTGCTTGTTTGCTTCAATTAGCGACCATACTTTGTTTAAACTGCATTTAATTCATAATTTTAAGGGTTGTATGATCAATTGAGCTTGTGTTTGTATATTTTCTTTAGTTTTCTCAATTAAAGCGATGTCTTGACATTTTCTTTATTTTTGAAGGATAAATAAGTAATTTCACTCCATTAGGGTCCCAATTCAAGGGAGGTACACCCTATCCCTTATTTCTTACTTTATTTAACTCTATGTGCTCTATGTGACTTTACGTGTTTGATTGTATGCCTCTTGAATGTTTTTTTATTTATTTCATCTATTTATTTGTTTGCTTTATTGGCTTTAGTTTGGTATATTTATTTTAGTTCAATTTTGATCATTTGAAAGGCAATTTAATGCCACAATTGTAATAGTTAGGTTATTATATCATTTTATTTAATTCTTTCCCCCTTTAGATTGTAGTAGGGCCTCCCCAAGTGTAATAGTTAGGGGTTCATTTGCTTCGTTTTGCGTGTGTGTTTGCCTGCCTATGTGTTTAATTTGCTTTTCCTAGGCTTCTGCATCTAGATAAGCATGCTTATGTGCTACGTGCTATGTGAAACTATGTGCTTTGCATGTCTATTTGCTTTAGTATTATATCTGATTATGTGGATGGAATGCACGTTACCGTGGCTAGTCCAATGCTAGTCATGGTCTTCCCCTCGAGCTCACAAGTCCAATGCTTGTGAGAGAGCGTTAGTAAAGGGCTAGTCCAATGCTAGACCCAATAGGGTTGTCCCTCGCTAGAACATACTCGCATGCCCTCACTACATTTTCATGCATTTTTCTTAGTATTTTTATATATTTGCATGATCCTTTTCGCTTTCCCACATTCAAAGTATGATCTTTAGGATTTTACATTTCACTCTAGTCATTACGGTCATTTGCCTGATTAGGTTAGGGAGTCATTGTGACAGCCCCACCTCACCCTAAGGCGAACCAAAGGGTTCGGCGGACTGCCTGCCAGCTCTCGCCAGGACTACGGAGTCGATTCACACAAACCCTATATAGTACGCGTGAGAACTCAACGAAAACGAACAATTGGAGACCACCAAGGGTTAAACAGAGCTTACCAAACCATACGGAAGTACGGGACGTCGATTAAACACTTATACATATATTTACATCGGAGTCTTGAACCAATGAACTAAATACACGCCAGAGTATTCACGCTACACAAAATACAATTAGGGTTTCAGTTACAGAGGAGCATAAACAAAAGAAGTCCTACAACTAGCTCAACTCTTTTCTTCCAAAAATCTTGGTTTCAAAACATGGAACCCTGTAAGGAAAACAAAGGTAACAAAAAGGGATGAGTTTGCGCTCAATGAGGTACCAGACATATAGCAGTAAAATCATGGCATTTCACGTTTAACAAATCAGGTACACATGCCAGATGTAAAGTAAAGTAGTTAGACACAATGATTCAAATAGGAAGGATACAGGTGGCTCTCAGGAGCCAGATTTCCATTTGCAGTACTTGATCCGAACCCGTTGACTCTCCGTCAACGTACATAGAACCAACATATCCGTAGACCCCACTTTACACCAATTTTCGTCCACCACACATACCCCTACCGGGCCCGAATGCCGAACAGAACAGAAGTGGTAATACTCGAGTATACCGGAATTAAGGGTCTCAATACCCAAAGATTCCTGAAACAGACTACCGTGGTTCGTTATCTAATCGACCAGGCCCTTGCCGGCCCGACTTGAGTAACTAGCCACAGGTGTTGAGCTCAGAGGTCACAGAAAGGTCGTTGGATACCAGTCTCCAAACGACATCCGAACAGACTCAGATACAGATAACAGATTCAGATACAGATAACAAATTACATATAGTCAAGAGGCAGATTGCAAGTGTGATAAAGTACACCCTCGTCTCAAACAGATTAAACAGATAGTACAATCATTCAGATCACAGATTGCAAGTGCAGAAATCAAGTTAAGCAACAAGTGAGGGTAGTGGTACACTCACCAGTTCAGGTACAGGTACTTCCAAAAATTTCCACCCAAAGTGGCCTAATCACCGTGAAACCCTAAGAATAACAAAGGTAAAATAGTTGACATTTCTTCATCCAAAACCGAGTAAATAGGATGCACAAATGAGGTTCGATTACTAGTCAGGTACCTCTCCAAGTTATATACTAGTACGAAAAATAAAAGACGGCTTAAGAATAAAAGAAAACGGTTGGTCCTAAGGACATACATGACCCCAAAACCCCTCACTCCTCTCAAAATCATACTTACAATGATGTACTAGCTCATATCTCAAGGTGAAATTGAAAGTGAGAATAATTCCAAGAAAACAGATTTTTTTTCAGTTTTGCACACCCCTGATTGAAAAATCATATCTTAGGATTCTTAAGTCCGAAATTGGTAAAATTTACACCGTTGGAAAATAGACTCAAAGGGGTAAAATTTCTCAAAAGACATATTTAGAAGATTCAGATCACAAGCCAATCAAATTCGAGCCTCAAATTGCTGTCTTAACCAGAAAAAGGCAGAGCAGGTATACGATTTCGATTAACTTTGAAAAATCACCATAAATCCCACAGACCAAACCAGAAACTGAAATTTACACGATTCATAGCCCTATGAATCTAGTTTAAAACACAACAAACGGAAATCAATTCCGATATTTCGACATCCAGATATTGTAGATTTCCCATAACTGCTCCGGGGTTCCTGCGAAAATTTTAACAGCATTTCCCCTTGTTTTTCTTACTTTTCACCCTACAATTCAACCCAAATCAACCACAACCTCAAATATAATTCACAAGCTATTAAAAATATCTAATTAGGGTCACAATACCCTTCATATATAGTCAATTACAACACAAGGTTAATAATGCAACCGAAAACCAATTTGAAAGACAATAGGCCTAAAAGCAGGTTTGACGTGTCTCGGTGTTTCGATCGCAACTTAAGTTACGCTTATCGGATTAAGACCAATCTTATGGAATTTCGAAGCTGAGACAGGGATCTGTAACTTTTATGAAGACTACTTAGTCCAGTTCTCACCCTAACTAGGTCAAATTTACCAAAACAACCCCAGATTTTCCAGTTCAAAGTTTACTGTGGCAGTCCTGATTCATTCAGTCATATCGCAGCACAAAGAACTCCAATTGAAGTGATTCCAAAGCCATTTGAAAGCTAAGATACAAGGGTATAATTCTTAAGAAGACATCAACAACCAAATCAGTAGTATTCCCAGTCAAAATAACCAATTACAGAAGGTGATTATCAGTTTCGGATAGAAACAGGGCAGTAGGGGTATTTCTGTCTTTTCACAGGGTACGTTACTCCGATTGAGCTGAAATTTTACAGGTAACTCTACAACTTTCATGTTTTAACCCAAGGCTAATTCGGCCTCTAACTATGAGGAACAGTACCAGGCAGAATGGTTGAATTGAAACCCTAAATCCGAATTTTTCCGTTCAATGCGGAAATCTTCTGCAAACAACCACAATTTACGCATTCTAGCTTCATTCTAGATCATTTCCAACCATCATACATGGCCACACAATAGTAATCATATGAAAACAGAAAAAAATCATGATTAAATAGAAAATGCACCAAATTCTACCAAAAGTCATGAAACAACACCTAAAATCATCACTTCACCTCACACATGTCAATAATTAAGCATTATTGAGTTGCAAGAAAGGTCCCTTAGTTACTCACCTTAACAACCCAAGAACAAGAGCAACTTAGCACCTTAATCCTCCAAACAACTTCACTAATCACCTCACAACCACTCACTTAAGGGTTTTTATGGAGTAAATGCAAGATTAAACGGTTGGTTTGTTGGATTGAGCAAGTTTGGAGCAAGAGATTGGAGAGCTTTTCCTTTCTTTTTTGGAGCAAGAGGTTCGGCCAAGGAAGCTTTAAAATGAGGATGATTTTTTTGGAAATTTTTACTTAAATTGGTAAAGCAAGAAAGTTGGTCAAAATTGACTAAGTTAAGAATTAACCTCCAAGTGACACTTGTCACTCCATTTAATACATCTCTATCCTTTTGTCTCTCCAATAATAATCCATCTAGGTAACTTCTAATTATCTCTTAACATCTGATAAATTAAACTCGGTATACACAACTTAACCTAATTGGCCGAATTTTATCAAACTTACCGCACTAGCGGGTCCCACGTCCGGTATACGCTCTTAATTTCTCAAAAACTAACCGATACAGAAAAATCATCTAAAAACTATATTTACTCATAAAAATTATCTAGAAAAGTTTTCTAATAAAGAAAATGCAGAAAAGCGTGAAATTAAATAAAATAAAGTCTAGAAAATAAGAAAATCCACGGGTTCTCACAGTCACCCTTCTGGTAAGGGGAATGGACGAGTTTGGCTACACATAGCCTTAGCACGCTCATTCTTTTCCTAACCAAAAGGAAAAGCAAAAGTCACGATTTAGGGTCTCCACGTACCCGTCTTGCTTGCATTCCTCTAGGGTTCATACATTTAATTTATCCACTATCACTTTGCACTTTCACTTCATATACTATTACTTTTTCCACATGTCGCGCCCCATTTTTAAGAAAAATAAATAAATAAATGGTTTGAAAAGTGAATTTTTGATTTGAAAAATGATTTTTGATTTACAAAGAAAGTGGGTCTAAATGGGACTTGAAAATGCGACGATTTTACCCAAAATATAGTTTAAAAAGGGTTTTTGAAATAAAAATCGGAGTCACCACTTGGTATAGAGTTAAAGTGTACCAAGTCACCTAAAAATGAATTTTTTAAAGGAAAAAGATAGAAAAGAAACCCCTTTTAAACGACTCCTAGTCTACGTAAACCAACGAAAAAGGTTCGGGAGTCACATTTGATGAGAGGGAAGGCAAGGACGAGGTCCAAGGCACCCTCTCAACCTAGCCAAGGCTAGTTGCGCGATTTAGTCAAAGATTTTATAAATTTAACCTAAAAATATATCGCATTTGGACGTACTATATGAATGCAAAACCTAGACCTAGGGGGCATCGGGGGGCAAAATTTCTCTTCAAAGTTTGAATGGTGCCAATCACATTAATAGTGATGCCCAATAATGACTCTTTGAAGAGGTCACGAATAATGCTAATGACGAAAAATGAGTGGAATGAATGTATGCAATGTAAAAATATGAATTTGCGTGAAGTGAAAAAGTAATAAAAAAACAATAGTGTGTAAGTGGAAGTGTGCAAATGGATGTGCAAAGTAAGGTGAGTAAAGTGATAGTATGAAGTGCGTGTGTGCACGTGATAGTATATAAAGTGCGAGTGGTAGAGTGAAAATGTGCAAAAATAAGAGTTGTGAAGTGAAAATGTGGAAAAAGGGATAGAATATGAAGTAAGAGTGCAAAATGATAGTGGATAAATGAAATGCATGAACCCTAGAGGAATGCAACCAAGACGGGTACGGGGAGACCCTAAATCGTGACTTTTGCTTTTCCTTTTGGTTAGAAGGGAAAACTAGCGTGCTAAGGCTATGTGTAGCCATACTCGCTCGTTTCCCTTACCAGGAGGGTGTTTCCCTAATCTAATCAAGCAAATGAACTGACCTAGTTCTAATGCTTATATGAAATGCAAGTCTAATGTCATGTTTGCATACAAAAGAGGCAAGTAATATACATACAAGGGAAAATATGGGGGAAGGAGTATACATATATAAGGAAAGTGTCATGCAACATGGTGAAAAAGGCCCTAGAAAGTAAAGATATGCATGAGATGAAGTGTTTGTCACACAATCATGCTCTAACGCGCGAAGGGCTCCTAAGGGTCTAGCATTGGACTAGCCCACATCTACGCTCTCTCACAAGCATTGGACTTGTAAGAGCTCGAGTGGACAACCATGACTAGCATTGGACTAGCCACGGTTACGTGCATTTGCATCCATCATACACATATATAAGTAATATGCACAATTAAAGCAAGTAGACATGTGAGCACGTAATTCACATAACACATAAGCATGCATATCTAGATGCCAAAACCTAAGAAAGCGATGAAACACATAGTACATAGACATGCAAAACACACAAGGCAATTAAGGCCCTAACTATTACATTTTAGGGGGGAAGGCCTACTACAATCTAAAAGGGGAAACGGAATAAAGTAAATAAAATAACCTAACTATTACAACTTCGGCATTCAAGTGCCTTTCAAATGATAAAAATTGAACCAAAATTAAAGCGAAATTAAATAATTAGAGAAATGAATAAAGTGAAAATGAAATAAACACTTCAAGTCATGCAATTGCACACATAAGGCACATATACACACGTAGGGTCAAATAAAGTGAGAAATAAGGGATAAGATGTACCTCCCTTGATTTGGAGCCCTAATGGAGTGAAATCGCTTATTTATCCTCCAAAATAAAAGAAAAGGTCAAGGTACCAATTTATTTGGCAAATGATCACAAAGGATAAAAATAAACATGAATTTGAATCAATTAAATCATGTCAACAACCCACATTTAAGAAGTCAAGAGAAGAAAGGACCTGATTGCAAAGGTTGACAAAATTTTAGGGCTAAAATTAAAGAAAAATAAAGTTTAGGGTCCCATTTGCAATTAAATTAAGGACCCAATTGAAAGAAATTGAAAGTGTCTAGGGCCACAGTATAGTTAAGGAGAAATCCAGGGACTGATTTGCAATTTTTGCTTTCTAGTTTCTTAATGGATCAGGCCATTGGTCCATTTTCTAACTTCTTCTTGGGCCAAGACCACTTGGCCCGATTAGAAGTCCAAGGGAATGACATAGGTCAACCCATTCTTTACCAATTAAACCCAAACGAATTAATTACAAGCCCAATCCTAAAACCCAACCAAACGTGTTGGACTTTATCTTCCTAAGCCCAAACCAGAAACCCAAATAAAAAAGCTAAACCCACTCCCTCAAACCCAAGTCAAAAAAAAATAACCTCTTAACCCAAATCATCTATTCCACTAAAGCCCAACATGATAAAATCAACAAAAATTATTGAGCCACAATTATGTCCTAAAAACAAGAATTAATCTAGTTAAAAGACTACTCATGCATATTAAAAGATGATTAAAATCTAAAAGGGAGAAATGAACTTAACTTTTCCAATTTTTGGGCCATATCAGAATAAGGGAAAACGTGAGAGGTTCAAACACAACAAAAGTAGGGACCTAATTGAAGGACTCATGAAGGTTTTGGGGGTCACAATTTGAAGCTCTGGAACTCTGGGGCTAAATCACAACAACAAGGGCAATTGAAAGACTAGAATCATAATTCAAACAGGTAGTCATCTTCCCCAAGCGAGCTAAATGCCCGCTGCCATTTTCGTTTGCAGACTGAAAATCAGAAACTCATGTTTGTCCATTCCCAATCAAAAACGACAATCACACAAGCCCCTTCTCATGCCATTTTCAATTTGAATTCATACGATGAGAAGCATAAAGCAACCGAAAATGCAAAAACTGCCATACATCAAAAATTCTCAGGTGGGGACGAAATGAATCCGCTGACTTAGCCGATTCTTTAAAAAGAAAAAATGCAAACAAATCTTCTTCCAACAAAGATATTCAGCCAGGCATTTAGTCGAACATGTTAGGGGCATTAGAAACTTCACTACTTCCTTACTCAATTGAAGCTATAATTGGCCCCAAAATTTTCAGCAAACCCAAAATTTCAGTCCAATCAACATACAAAGCATGCGTATTCGAAAAGCCATGAACAATCAACATGAAATTGAAACAACATGCTCACGGCAGACCACGACAAGCATACTCTAAAAGCTTCCTGTATGTTCGAATGAATACTGAATTGTAAAGGAGAAAATTAACTTACAATGGCCTCTCTCAGTGAGCTTCGCTGGTGGTGACAGTGGATTCCGGTGGGATGGTGGCGCTGGTGGTGGTCGACGTCGGTTTCTGGAAGCAGGGGATGGAGGCGGTGGAGGCGCTGCTGCTGCCATTTCTTTCTTAGTCTTTTTCTATCTGCGTTTTCAGCCCCTTCACCCGAGAGCTCTCTCGTTTTCTTTTCTCAGCTTTTCCAGCTCTTTCACTAGCCAAATCATCAGCCTTAGCTACCACCCTTCTCTTCTTGGCCCGCGGTTCTTTTCTCCTCTGTTTTCTCTGATTTTTCCGTTGCCTATCTCCTTTGTTTTTTCCTTTTGTCCCCCGTTTTTCTTGCCCGTAGGTACCTTCGTTTCCTTGCTTGCTTCCCTCTCAATCTGCCCGAGGTTTCCATTGCTTTTCTTTGTTTGATTTCTTGCTTTTCCTAAATTTCTCTAAGCCGTCTGAAGCCTTCTCCCAATTCTCAGATTTCCCCTTTCTTTCAAGCTCTCAATTTCCTCTGCTTTTTCTGTTTTCTGTCCTCCCTTTTTCTTAGCCGGACCCCCTCTTTTCGCCACCAGCTATTCTTGCCCTCTCCCCTCTTTTCCTTTCTTTTGTCCGTCGCGCTCTTCTTCTTCTTTTTTTCTCTCTCGGCTCGCTGAAGCCTTCATGCCCAAAACCTAACCGCCCGTCTCTGTTTTTTTTTTTTTGGCTTGCGGCTCTTTTCCATTTTTGAAGGCACCTCCAAAGACTAAACCTAATTTGAAAGGCCAAGATTTCAAACCCCAAAGTAGGCTTATGTGTCTTATTCTTGTCCCTTTGATTGACTTTTTCTTTTTTTTTTTTTTTTTTCTTTTTTCTTTTTCCTTTTTCCGAAAATTTAGTGCAAAAACTCTTAATTCAATTAAAGTAAGACAAGAGACACGAATCAAAACAAAAAAAAAATCAAATAAAAAATCTAGAATCGAAACAAACAAAATAAAATTAAATGATTAAATGATTAAAGTTTAATTAAATGATAAAATGACTTAAAAATAAAAGACTAAAAGTAAATGAAATTAATCAAAAATAAAAATACCAGTAAACAAAAATACTTTAAAAAATTGGTGTCTACACCACTTTCACTTCACATGATTCTTATCTTACACATCTCACCTCTACCGTAGCACTTTACATTACTTCAAGATTAAACATACCACTGAGCACACATGCACTTCACACTATCACTTTACATGCCTCACCTTGCACCCCCATTTGCACACTATTATTTTTATTATTAACTTTTTTTTACTTCACACAAGCTCATGTTTTCACATTGCATACATTCATTTCATTCGTTATTTTGTCATTAGCATTACTCGTGACCTCTTGGAGGGCTTATCCTTGGCTATCGCAACTTATGTGATTTAGTCTGTTCGAGCCTCTAAGAGATATTTGTCCCTTTCGATTCCTCATTAGGTTTAGGATTGCATTCATTTTAGTTACATCCAAATGCGATACATCTTTTGATTAGAAATTCGGAAAATCATGACTAAATCATGCAACTAGCTTAGGCTAGGTTGAGAGGGTGCCTTAGACATTGTCTTTGCCTTCCCTCTCTTCAACCGCGACCCCCGAACCATTTTCTCTGATTTATCGTAGATTTTGGAGTCAATCTAAAAAGGTTTTTTACATTTTTTTTAATTCACATTTTTTGGGTGACTTGGTACACCCTAACTCGATACCAAGTGGCGACTCCTACACTCTTATCAAAACCTTTTTAGATTACTATTTTGGCCAAACCGTCGCATTTCAAAGTCCCATGGCCTTTTTCTCTTTTTCACACACATCACTATTTTTCAAACCATATCTCACTCACTTACTATACCTCTTATTTTTATTAAAAATGGGGCGCGACAGCTTGGTGACTCCACTGGGGACTTCCTAAGTGGGTCCGAGCACTTGATTTAGTTATTCTTTTCCTTTTCTACCCTTTTCATGTATTACATTTGGATGTTTAGGGTTGCATTTTTCCTTTTTTTAGGATTTTTGCATTTCGCGCGTATCAACTCACTCCCTCACCCATTTGCGTACGATTGATTTGATGGATGAATGGTTTATTTATGTATAAGTTTCCAGTCCGTTTGGCCAACACCTCAAAGAGATCCGCTCCAAAACCGCTATAACTAAAAATAACTCTCCTCCACCAATATATGCCCGCGCTTTGCATTGCATTTGGGCGGGGGATATTACCCTAGAACCTCGCATTGGTTCTCGATCCCTCCCCTCCAAATCGAGCACTAGCATACGTGCATACGTTTTACTTTTTATCCCGCGTTTATTTTTCTTTTAGTGGCTTGTCACGCCACTCCACCCTATTAGGATTAGGCGACCCACTTGGACGTGTGATCGTGACACGACGTGTGCGTAGCATGATCCGAGGGGTCACTCAATCTTCCATTTTAAGCTTTGGGTTGATAGCCTTCAGCTTTTTGTCGAAGATTGGGGATTTTTGATAGATTCACTCAGACATGTAGCCGTAACACGACGTGTGCGTAGAAGTGTCTGGGGAATCGCTCGAGCCACCGACAAAGAACCTTGGGATTGATGACCCTTGGCTTCCAAGTCTGAAGGCTCGGGGACCTAAAACCTGACCTAGGATAGAGTCTGCTTTACCCTATTAGGGACACTATTCATGGGGGGAGGGATCCAACCCCTCTATTCCTTTATTGCTTTATTTCTTTGTATTGCCTTGCTACAAATGTGTTATGTGTATTTGTCCGATTGAACTAACTCTTTTTGGTTTTGTCTCCATTGCATTTATAAGCCCTAGGAAATAAGAGTCCTGGCATGGTACTCTCTAGGAGCCTACCCTATTTGATATGACACATTTAAATTCAATGCTTCGCATTTGCAGCATGAATACATTTTATTTTAGGCTCACCCCGGCATACAAAAAGGGGTTCCCTTTAGGTCACGTTTCATTTGTGTACTGCATATTTACGCGCTTTGATAAAATGGCATCATGCATAAACCCTAGAAGGGAATGCCATTTAGGGGATCCCGTGTTAGGGATAAGTCACCTTGTGTCTCGGATACTTAATCCAAGGAGACTTGCACGTTTACATTTTGTACCATCCAAAGGGGTAGTGCATAAGGTAAGGTAGGATCCGATCATTTTCATAGAGCGATCTTTGGAATATGAGCGTCTAATAATCACTTTTTGGCCATTTTATCAAAATTAGTAAAGAACCCCTTGCGTAAAGGACATTAAGTTGAAGAAATTCACAAATAATTCCACTTTGTTGAGACGATAAATATAACTGAGGCCAAATCTTGATTTTAGAAGGCTTATAGACTAATGTATCGCAATGATTTTTTGAAACTACCAATAGGTAGACAATTCAATAAACCATCATTTCCATTCAATTCATTTGATCAAATTATCCATCAAATTCATCCAATCTATTTGGTCAATTCATCCATTTTTAGGACAATTCGGTCAATTTTGAACAAATCATCATTTTCATTCATTTGACCAATTTACCCCTTTTTAGGATGATCCGATCAATTTTGAATAAATCATCAATTTCATTCGACCAATTTACCCTCCTTAGGTTGATCTGATCAATTTGGAATAAATTATCAATTCCATTCAATTCATTGGACCAGTTTATCTATTTTTAGGGTGATCTAGTCAATTTTGAATAAATCATCAATTTCATCCGATTCATTTGACCCGTTTATTCTCTTTAGGGTTTTGATCTAAGGTTCCCTGAATAAATTAGTTGAGACATTGCAATTCTTTCAAGAGTATACTCTTTTACACATCATTTTATGCGTTGATCAAAGCAAGCAATCCATTCGGACTTTGTCCTCATTTTTAGGACAAATGTCTCTTCTCACTCCAATTGGCCAAATTTTTTCAAATTATTTTTTACTCAATAAGTTGATTGGATCCATCAGGTATTGTATGGTGCCTGCTCTGGAGGATTGTATTTTTCATGCTAGGCCTACCCTTGGCATAAAAGGGCTCCCCCATAGGACATGCATGCCGATTTTATAGTCTTGCTTACTAACTTGGGGTATTTTTCTTTTTATTTTCTCCCCTCCCCTGCATTCATAAAAATGTTTCAATAAGGTGAAAATATTTTTCTATATCTGATAACGATTTTTATCTAATAAATCCTGAAAATTACAAGTATTACTTGATTCTTGGGTAGGCCCTACAATGTAATTTTGGAAATTCATCTGAAAGCGCTCGTGTAAAACATTTAAGAGGTTTCATTGCTCAAAGGAAAAAGGGGGCTATTAAGAGAGAAAAGTGTGTATACATGTGCAAATGAGTTCTTTAGAATTTTTCTCATATGTATTGCTTTTAAAATTTTTCAAACATTGGCAATAATGAAGCTTTTATTCAGACAGTTATTTGTTTTGTATATACTCATGTACATTTCATTCTTTATTGAGCTCATTAAGAGATTTCACGATGAATTTTAAGAAATAAGCTCAAATTGAGATTTTTCAACCTCTTGCCGGAAAATTCACACTAGATTGGGGATCTGAGCTATACAATAAGAGTGTTCGGATTTAAAAGAGGTCACTCAAATTGATTGGTCTGTCTCAAAAAATTCAATGCAATACCTTTTTTTTCCTTTTTTTTTTTTTTTTTCCATTGTTTAACCAAATTTTTTTTTCTTCTTTACTTTTTTGGGAGCCACTTCTATTAACTCAAAAAAAAAAGAGGGGGGGCGGGAGAAAAGAAATCAGTCACATTGATTGATAAATTACAAATTGGGGCAATCTTTGCTCGGAAAAATGCTCACTGGTGTGAGAACCCGTACTTTTCTTAATTGCTAATATTAATTACACACTTTTCCACATTTTATTTATTCGAAAATTGTGAAAATAATTTTTATGAGTAAATATAGTTTTTAGATGAGTTTTCTAGTATCGGTTAGATTTTTAGAAAATAAGAATGTATACCGGACGTGGGACCCACTAGTGCGGAAAGTTCGGTAAAATTCGGCCAACTAGGTTAAGATTTGGATACTGGGTTTAATTTATCGGTTGTTATGAGATATTTAGAGCTTACCAAGTGGTTGGTGTGAGAGAGAGAAAAAGTTAGGCAAGTAATTAATGAAAGTGACATGTGTCACTTAGAGATTCATTCCTACATTTGACTTACTATTCATCCTTTTACCATTTACTAAATAAACCCAAAAATTGACCAAAAATCTTCCATTCTTTCCAAGCTTGTGGCCGAAACTCTCTACAAGGAAGAAAGAAAGGAAAAACTCTCCAAGGTTGCTTCAATCTTGCTCCAATCTACCAAATCAACCATTGAATCTCGGTTTTGCTCCATAGGAACCCTTAAGGGAGTGATAGTGAGTTGTTTTGTGGAGTTGTTTGGAAGACTAAAGTGATTAGTTGCTCTCTCTCTTGTGTTGCTAAGGTAAGTTGTGAAGGACCCCTCTCCTCCCTCTAATGATGCTTAAATCATGATTGGTGGTAGTATAAGATGCACTTTTATGGATTATATCTTGATTTTGGTTGAATTGGTGAAGTTTTGTAATTATTGGGGATTTTTTGTTTTCATATGAATATGATTATGTGGTCATGTATGATGATTGGAAATGGAATTTAAGGAAGCTAGAAGGTGGAAAAAGTGGTTAATTGCAAGCAATTTCTGTTTTGCAAAGAAAATTGAAAAGTTAGGGTTTTAATGTTCTACATTCTGCCCGGTTTTGTAGCTCATAGTTAGAGGCCGAATTGGCCTTGGGTTAAAAAATTAAAGTTGTAGGGAATGATATTTTAGAGGTGCCTGCAAAATTTCAGGTCAATCGGAGTAGCGTAGCTTGAGAAAAGATGGAATTACCCTTGCTGCCCTGGTTTTACCCGAAATTGAGAATTGCTTCTGTAATGGGTTATTTTGGTCGGGAATGCTTCCGAATTTGTTTTTGAGGTATTCTGATGAAATGTAACCCTGTTTCGTATCTTTCGTATGGATTTGGAATTTTTAGATTTGGACTTAGGTAGCCTGATTTATGATGTTTTCACCAGAATAGCCGATTGTGAACCTGTTTTTGCCGGTTTCTGGGGTAGCTCTCTTGCATTTTTGACCTGTTACACTCAAACTGGCGCTGAGTGACCTTCTTTGCAAATATTTCTAGTCCGTATCTCGTAGCTTCCAACGGGGATCTTTCACTTCATCGTAATCGTAGTGCCATTGGTACCAAAACCGCAAAATGATGTCAAAAACTATTTTTTTTCGGGTTAACGCTTAACTCAATTTCTGGATTTTTCTGGTTTCCTCTAATGCTTATGTATGCTTATGGAGCCCTATTTTGGTGGTATTTGAAATTGGTTTATGACTTGTAATCGAGTCTTATCGTGCTTATTTGAATATCTTAGGGCTTGACTTTCATTTCCGGACTTTTCCCTAGCTTGCATTGTACTTGTACTACTTGGAGCTTACTGAACGGCTATGAATGAACTTATTTTGTGTGTGACTTTGGGACTGGCTGAGGAAAATAATGAAGCCATGACGGCTGGAAAAGTAAGCAAATTTAGGGGAAGTGCTGTCCAATTTTCTAGGCCGTTTGGTTCCTTTAAGTTTGAATTGCCTTTTTGTAGAAATGAAGGGCTTCTGGGTTGTTTGAGCCTAGGTCTTCATGTTACCTTTTCGTTTCCAAAAATCCAGTTCTGTACCCTTGCATTAGTAATTATTTGGCGAGGCATACGACTGGTAGTCGAGCCTCACATGTGCATTCTGTATACTCGATTTTTAAAAGTGGAACCTTCAATTATTTTCCTTGGATTATTTTAGGGTTTCTTGGTGATTAAAGCTCTCTTTTGGGAGGTATCTGTACTGACCCCGGTGAGTGTTCCACTACCTGCTAGCCGTTATGTGAAATGTCTGAATATCTGAAATACTTGATTTATGACTGTTGGAGCCAAATACTGTTTTGATAAAAGGGAGGCGAGGGTGTACTTTATCACACTCGTTCTCTTGTCTGTTCATATGCCAATTTTGAGTGCGTATCTGAATCTGCTATCTGTATCTGTTCTGACGTCGTTTGGAAGCTTGTATCCAACGACCTTTCTGTGACCTCTGAGCTCAACACTTGTGGCCAGTTACTCGAGTCGGGCCGGCAAGGGCCCGGTCGATTAGATAACGAACCACGGTAGTCTGTTTTGGGATCTTTGGGTATTGAGACCCTTGATTCCGGTATACTCGAGTATTACCAGTTCTGATCTGATTGGATTTCGGGCCCGGTGGGGGTATGTGAGGTGGAAGGAGTTGAAGAAAGTGGAGTCTACGGTATTGGTTACTTCTATAGCGTTGACGGAGTGTCAACTATTATTTCGATTAAGCTTCGGTGACGCAAATGGGAATTTGGCTCCTGAGAGCCACCTGTATCCTTCCTATTTGAATCATTGGTTCTTTTCCTTTACATCTGACATGTGTACCTGATTTGTTAAATGTGAAATGCAATGATTTTACTGCTATATGTCTGGTACTTCATTGAGCGCAAGCTCACCCCTTTCTGTTCATTTTGTTTTCCTTACAGGAAAATAAATCATTTTGGACTGGATTTGATAGTTGGTTGCCGAATTGAGCTAGATGGACATATCTTTTGTATAGCTCATTGATTGAAACCCTAAATGTACTTTTGGGTCCGTTTCTCTTTTGATTTGGCAAACCGTATATGTATCAACTTTTGAATACTTTTGTATGCCACTTTGGATTGTACATGTTTAATTTCAAGATGTATATATATTTGATTGATGCTTGGTTGGTTTTTGACGTGTCGGTTACTATTCATGGCCGACTCCATTTTCATTTGCGCGTTTGTATGTTCCGGACATATTAGATCGCTCTAAGATGAACCGTTAGTCCTGGCGAGAGCTGGGCGGGCGGTCCGCTGAACCCTTTGGTTCGCCTTAGGGTGAGGTGGGGCTGTCACAGGTGGTATCAGAGCCGCTTCGCGTGGTCTCTGCGCGGAGTGAGCTTGGGGCCAAGTGGTGTTATGGTCCTGCTTTTGGTGAATGTGTGAAAAAGGGTTAAGTGCTCTTTGTGCATAAGTTATGAACCGGGCATGTTATAAGTGTAAAAATCTTTATCATGCAACTTGAGGAAGATAGATGTGTACGTTAGGTAGGAATCTTAAACCTTGTTGATTTGCACTTGGGAGCGTACGGCCTGAGTTGTAAATTCTCTGAGTTTGGGATTCTTGTACTTGAGTACCAAATACTATTCCTAAGGGAATACTTGTGAATTCGGAAGTGGTATAGTCTTGTGTATGATGAGGTAACTAGAAATCATAAGTGATTTTGAGATAAGTTATGATGACAAAGGTTAGAGCACGGGGGATTCTTGTATTGGACTTGACCTTGACCCGATTGAGGAGATTGGAATGAGGGATGCTATCTCGGATTTGCCCAATAAAAGTTGAGCTAGGGTTTTGATAGATAGTGGTTAGATTTGGATTGTAATAGTTACTGTGGATGTTTAACGTGTTAGCTTTTAAAACCTATTTTGTTTCGCCTATGAATGTGCACATTGTTATGTGTCTACTTGATTTTCCTATGGACTACTTTAAACTACATATGTAATTATTTTGTGCTATACCAGATAAATATCTTTGGGGATTCTTGATTGATTACCTGTGTCTATGTGCCTAACTGAACCCTATCCTCTGAGATATATATGTATATATATAATGGAAAGGAAAGCTAAGAAAATGATATTTCGGCATCTATGTAGATGTAGACGACCTCGGGATTAAGGAAGGGTCATTGGAAATCTGTGACCGACCAAATCGAGAACTTAGGGCTGAGAGAAGGAACCCAATAGTGTAGGCCTATGTCTTAGATTCAAAACGCCATAAGATTTGTTTTCAATCCGAAAGGTGTAGCTTCAGGTGTAATAGGAAATGTAAAAAGGTGAGAGGAACTTGATAATTTTAGATTTCCTTTGCTTGATATGATATTTGTGATTGAGGAAATTGGACTAGAGCTAGGAAACTATCTATGATGGATGAGGATCATGAGCTGTGGTTGGTAAATGATTCCAAAATTGTTGTCAAAATTATTTTCGAACTATTTCCTGTACTGTTTTCTTGTGTGTTTGTCATGGAATGATTTGGCTCAAATGAGTGCTTGGAAGTCTTGTGCTTAAAACCAACGTCTCCAAATTAATGACAATTGACTTGAATATGGGAGCACTGATGGCTCATTTGTACCGCTTGACTGATACTGGATTTTATTGGAGAGTTGCATGTTTAAGTACCATGATCTCCCTGGCTCACAAGAGCAATAAATGTACATTTGATTACTGATTCATGACACCAGCTAAATGAACTACTGCGAAACTTATTTGATTATTGAGTTTTCTGGATACTTGTTGAGCTTTTAGCTCACCTTAAAATATTTATTTTCTCTCCACAGGACTCGAGGCGAAGGAAACACTTGTATTCACTTGTTAGTGTGACGGGATGGGGAGATCTCAGATATATTTTGAATTTCGATTAGAGTGATCCTTAGTGCCTGAGTGACTTTCGAGAACTATCCAGACTTGATTAGGGCATGAATGAGGAGAAGCTCTTGTAAGGTAGAAGAATTCACGGTGCAATCAATTTTTGTGAGCAAAAGAGAGAATTTCGAGGACGAAATTCTTTTAAGGGGGAGAGAGTGTGAGAACCCGTACTTTTCTTAATTGCTAATATTAATTACACAGTTTTCCACATTTTATTAATTCAAAAATTGTGAAAATAATTTTTATGAGTAAATATAGTTTTTAGATGAGTTTTCTAGTATCGGTTAGATTTTTAGAAAATAAGAATGTATACCGGACGTGGGACCCACTAGTGCGGAAAGTTCGGTAAAATTCGGCCAACTAGGTTAAGATTTGGATACTGGGTTTAATTTATCGGTTGTTATGAGATATTTAGAGGTTACCAAGTGGTTGGTGTGAGAGAGAGAAAAAGTTAGGCAAGTAATTAATGAAAGTGACATGTGTCACTTAGAGATTCATTCCTACATTTGACTTACTATTCATCCTTTTACCATTTACTAAATAAACCCAAAAATTGACCAAAAATCTTCCATTCTTTCCAAGCTTGTGGCCGAACCTCTCTACAAGGAAGAAAGAAAGAAAAAACTCTCCAAGGTTTGCTTCAATCTTGCTCCAATCTACCAAATCAACCATTGAATCTTGGTTTTGCTCCATAGGAAGGAACCCTTAAGGGAGTGATAGTGAGGTGTTTTGTGGAGTTGTTTGGAAGGCTAAAGTGACTAGTTGCTCTCTCTTGTGTTGCTAAGGTAAGTTGTGAAGGACCCCTCTCCTCCCTCTAATGATGCTTAATTCATGATTGGTGGTAGTATAAGATGCACTTTTATGGATTACATCTTGATTTTTGGTTGAATTGGTGAAGTTTTGTAATTATTGGGGATTTTTCTGTTTTCATATGAATATGATTATGTGGTCATGTATGATGATTGGAAATGATAGTTAAGGAAGCTAGAAGGTGGAAAAAGTGGTTAATTGCAAGAAATTTCTGTTTTGGAAGGAAAATTGGAAAATTAGGGTTTATGTTCCTACATTATGCCCGGTTTTGTAGCTCATAGTTAGAGGCCGAATTGGCCTTGGGTTAAAACATGAAAGTTGTAGGGAATGATATTTTAGAGGTTCCTGAAAATTTCAGGTCAATCGGAGTAGCGTAGCTTGAGAAAAGATGGAATTACCCTTGCTGCCCTGGTTTTACCCGAAATTGAGAATTGCTTCTGTAATGGGTTATTTTGGTCGGGAATGCTTCCGAATTGGTTGTTTAGGTCTTCTGATGAAATGTAGCCCTGTTTCTTAGGTTTCGGATGGCTTTGGAATTTCTGGATTTGGACTTAGGTAGCCTGATTTATGATGTTTGCACCAGAATGCGATTTGTGAACCTGTTTTTGCGGTTCTGGTGTAGTCTCTTGCATTTTTGACCTGGTTACACTCGAAACTGGGCTGAGTGACCTTCTACAATATTGTAACCCTATCTCTTAGCTTCGAAACTGTGTATCTTGCACCTCCATCCGATAATCGTAGTGCCATTGGTACCAAAACCGCAAAATGATGTCAAAAACTGTTTTTTTCGGGTTAACGCTTAACTCCATTTCCGGATTTTTCTGGTTTCCTCTAATGCTTATGTATGCTTATGGAGCCCTATTTTGGTGGTATTTGGAATTGGTTTATGACTTGTAATCGAGTCTTATCGTGCTTATTTGAATATCTTAGGGCTTGACTTTCATTTCCGGACTTTTCCCTAGCTTGCATTGTACTTGTACTACTTGGAGCTTACTGAACGGCTATTGAATGAACTTATTTTGTGTGTGACTTTGGGACTGGCTGAGGAAAATAATGAAGCCATGACGGCTGGAAAAGTAAGCAAATTTAGGGGAAGTGCTGTCCAATTTTCTAGGCCGTTTGGTTCCTTTAAGTTTGAATTGCCTTTTTGTAGAAATGAAGGGCTTTTGGGTTGTTTGAGCCTAGGTCTTCATGTTACCTTTTCGTTTCCAAAAATCCTGTTCTGCACCCTTGCATTAGTAATCATTTGGCGAGGCATACGACTGGTAGTCGAGCCTCACATGTGCATTCTGTATACTCGATTTTTGAAAGTGGAACCTTCAATTGTTTTATTTCGATTATTTTAGGGTTTCTTGGTGATTAAAGCTCTCTTTTGGGCAAAAACTTTTGAGGTATCTGTACTGACACCGGTGAGTGTTCCACTACCTGCTACCCGTTATGTGAAATATCTGAATATCTGAAATACTTGATTTATGACTGTTGGAGCCAAATACTGTTTTGATAAAAGGGAGGCGAGGGTGTACTTTATCACACTCGTTCTCTTGTCTGATCATATGCCAATTTTGAGTGCGTATCTGAATCTGCTATCTGTATCTGTATCTGTTATCTGTATCTGGATCTGTATCTGTTCTGACGTCGTTTGGAAGCTTGTATCCAACGACCTTTCTGTGACCTCTGAGCTCAACACCTGTGGCCAGTTACTCGAGTCGGGCCGGCAAGGGCCTGGTCGATTAGATAACGAATCACGGTAGTCTGTTTTGGGATCTTTGGGTATTGAGACCCTTGATTCCGGTATACTCGAGTATTACCATTTCTGATCTGATTGGATTTCGGGCCCGGTGGGGGTATGTGAGGTGGAAGGAGTCGAAGAAAGTGGAGTCTACGGTATTGGTTACTTCTGTAGCGTTGACGGAGTGTCAACTATTATTTCGATCAAGCTTCGGTGACGCAAATGGGAATTTGGCTCCTGAGAGCCGCCTGTATCCTTCCTATTTGAATCATTGGTTCCTTTCCTTTACATCTGGCATGTGTACCTGATTTGTTAAATGTGAAATGCCATGATTTTACTGCTATATGTCTGGTACCTCATTGAGCGCAAGCTCACCCCTTTCTGTTCCTTTTGTTTTCCTTACAGGAAAATAAATCATTTTGGACTGGATTTGATAGTTGGTTGCCGAATTGAGCTAGATGGACATATCTTTTGTATAGCTCATTGATTGAAACCCTAAATGTACTTTTGGGTCCGTTTCTCTTTTGATTTGGCAAACCGTATATGTATCAACTTTTGAATACTTTTGTATGCCACTTTGGATTGTACATGTTTAATTTCAAGATGTATATATATTTGATTGATGCTTGGTTGGTTTTTGACGTGTCGGTTACTATTCATGGCCGACTCCATTTTCGTTCGCGCGTTTGTATGTTCCGGACATATTAGATCGCTCTAAGCTGAACCGTTAGTCCTGGCGAGAGTTGGGCAGGCGGTCCGCTGAACCCTTTGGTTCGCCTTAGGGTGAGGTGGGGCTGTCACAACTGGTCTAACCAGATTCGATCACATCTAAGTGAAAGCAAAAATATACATTATTCTTGTTTGTTTTGAAAATTTGAAATGACACTTCGGGCATTCGTTTCTTTATCTATACAGATTTTATCATTTGCTCTCCCATTTGAGCCTTTAAAAGAATAATTTCATTTCAAATAAGAGCCTTAATGATCATTACCCTACATTGGAAAATTTTCAAATATCAAAAGGGAATGAATTCTCAACGAGCAATTCGTTTAGTTTGGTTGTCATTAGGCGTAAGAATGATACTTTGGCCATCGTTTCTACAACCTATACACTGCTTATCCCTTGCATCCTCATTTGACCTAAAATGGGTGGTTCTTTTCAAAGGCACTTATGATCGCACCCCACAATGGGGAAGGAGATTGGAGAATTTGGAAAAAGGGGAAGAAAAAGCATAATGCTAAAATTAAATTGGGAAAAATTTGATTCTACCATTACTATCTGGGCTTCAATTTTGACGGAAAAGAAAAGGAAGAGTTTTGTCCGACGAACCACTTATGGATGAGCAAGAGTCTTCCTCAGTCAATTAATTCAGATACATGCAAGAAATTTCGCATTAATGAAAAATTTCCTTTCAGGGTCAATGTGAGGAATGGAACGAAAGTCGGTCGTCTTCTTTCCAATCAAACATTTTATCCCTAGTTATCCCTTTTGAACCTTTCAGATAAGCTATTTCGTTTGGCAATCCTGAGAATCGCAAACCCCACATTGGGGTAAATTGAGTTTTGGAAAAGAAGAAAAAAAAAAAACCCAAACTGGGGTAAATTTAATCTTTGAAGAAGGCCGAAAGAAAGGAAAATGAAAGAAAAGAAAACCTCGGTGAATGAAACGACCGAAGGCCAGAAAAGAGAAGAAGAAAGAAAAAAAGAAGAAAGGAGAAAAATGAAGGAAAAGCCTCAATGGAGAATGAACTGGGGCAAGTTTTGATTTAACCCTAAAATAGGGGTTGGCGCAAGAATGCGATCTCAGATTACTTAAACATCTCTTTAAAATCTGCCTTCAAGCCTTAACTTTTCTAAACACCACCAGTCCTCCTGACTTCTGTTCTTTGCAATAGCCCTGTCAAGAAAATTTCTGATGCCCAGAAAATTTTAGCTGTATTTCTGAATTGCTTGGGTATGGGGTTGACACTACTCACCATGTGAAAACCCACCAGGTCGAGAAAAAGAAAAAAGAAGCAAAAAGCAATGCAAAAAAAAAATTCGACACTGAAGTCCCTGGTGAATGATGAGAAAAATGCAAACAAAGTCTGAGATCTTTGAGTACGAAATGAGAGCAATTTTGAGAAAAATGCGATCTTCGGTGCAATACCCTCGAAATTTTTTTCTTTAACTATCGTTTTCCAGCCGCATTACAAGCTCATAAAGTCCATCGATGACTTATCCCTCATGACAACTCAAAGCAAGGGTTACGCTCCTAAGAAATCTACCTGTCACTCATGATCATAAGGTTATAATCTGTTTCCGCATGTTTTGGTATCGTTTTGACCTCTCTGTTACAAGCTTACAAAGCTTATGTTTTGACTAAGTTTTATTAAGAAATAAGGGTGACAAACTTTTTGCTTTCACTAAGATGTGATATCGAATGGGCACGAAAACAAGACAAATCTTGACCTCCCATTTCCTTTAGCCACTTCCAAATCAGAAATAACGCCCACTTGATTGGTCCTGAAAGATGAGCCAACAAGAAGTGGTGACCCGTTACCCTAAGCACCAATGCTAAAAGTGAGGAAGAAATCTTCTTGAAATTGGTGTTACTCTGAGGGATTCATCATGAAATTTCTGCATGAGTTCAAACTCGACGTTTAAATTTCTTCACATTGTATGTATGATTATTTTCTAAATTTTAGAAAGTACGGTTTCTCTTTGTTCAAATAAATGGTGAATCATCTGAACAAATTTTTACAATCAAAGGAGCCCACACTGGGGCAAATTTTTATTTGTGAGATTTCGCGAAATAAGCCCACATTGGGGCAAATTTTTGTAACACATTTGAGGATTTCACCCAAGAGTCAAGTAATATACTTTTGATTTCAATAACACTGTTTTTTCATGCGGAATAGTTGCATGTTGTACTTTGGTAAGCCCCCTGTGCAGGTGTTTATAACTGAAAATTGATGAAGAAGCGCAAGAGTGCTACTTATGAACTTCACCCTTGGCACAAAGAAGTGTCACAAGATTCCCAAGGTCTTCAAAATATCAGTATGGAGGAAATTAGGTGGGCTAAAGCAGCAAATCGACTTGTTGACAAGGTCGAAGATGATGTGAGATTGATGATGGATCACTGATGTTTAACACCAAAAGAAGGCTTGTCTTGACAACACAGCTTATGCAAAAAAAATTACTTCGCCTTCCACCAGCAGCAATACTGTCTGTGGATGCTAATTTAGAATATGAGAGTGTGGGTTACTCAGAGTAGCATTAGGTGATAACATCAGGAAGCATTAAAGATCAGCTTTTGTTGAAAGTCATGGATGATTTCACAGCAAGAGCAAGAAAGCTTGGAGATAAATTTTGCGGTTGGACAAGAGAGTATCAGTTTTGGACTTGGTAATGGAATGTCAAAATCTAGAGAAGTTTTCAGTGATCAATCGTTTTGCTAAATTCCATGATCAAAGGCAGGCTCGGGTTTCATCCCACTGACCCAAATAAAGGCAGGCTCGGGTATTCATCCTACTGACCAAATCAAAAGAGCATTTGGATCTGTTCATCCCTGGAAAAGTACGATGAAACAACGAACAGTTGACCATTTTGATTCCAGACAGAGAGGTTTATCTCAATGGAATGTCAGAAATCGAAAGTCTAAAAGTGGCTTGATGTCAAAATAGCTTGCCGAACAAAAATGGACATCACGGATGATAAGATTTGGAAATGTCACATGAAGACTCATGTTTACACGATTTTCGAAGGAAAGTTTCAAGTGAAAATGACAACACATCACACTGGGGCAAATTTTTGGATAATTTTCCAAGCTTCACAATATGGCAAAATGCATGCCTGAAAAATTTCACGCATGAATGAAAACAATCACACCTTGCGCTGGAATCGGTATCAAAAAGAGTTCTCCAGTGATCAAAGGCGAATCGAAAATGTTGCAAGCAAGTTTGATCAAAAGGTACAACAACGTGGCAATGCAGAATCAATTATAGGCTCAGATGCAAAGACTTAACCTCTACTGGGGCAAAACTTTGAGCTCTTTTTCAAGTAAGTATATTGGAATGTCATGCTTAAATTCTTGTTCGGATCAGTCCCATGGTTTAAATTTTCTGTTCGGGTCAGTTCCATGATTTAAATTCTGTTCGGCTTAGTCCCATGATTTAAAAGTTTGTTCGGGTCAGTCCCATGATTTAAATTTTGTTCGGGTCAGTCCCATGATTTAAAAGTCCCATGATTTAAATTTTGTTCGAGTCAGTCCCATGATTTAAAAGTTTGTTCGGGTCAGTCTCATGGTTTAAATTTTGTTCGGGTCAGTCCCATGATTTAAATTTTGTTCAGGTCAGTCCCATGATTTAAATTTTGTTTGAGTCAGTCCCATGTTTAAATTTTTGGTCGGGTCAGTCCCCTTTTAAATTTTCTGTTTGGGTCAGTCCTCTTTTAAATTTCTGTTCGGGGCAGTCCCGTTTTAAATTTCTGTTCGGGCCAACCCCGTTTTAAATTTCCTGTTCGGGTCAGTCCCGTTTTAAATTTCTATTTGGGTCAGTCCCATTTTAAGTTTTGATTCGGGTCAATCCCGTTTTAAAGTTCACGTCTGGGTCAGTCCCATTTTGAATTTTTTTGTTAAGGGGGTCAGTCCTCATTTCAAAAGCGTTAGTCGCTCGAGTAGTTTGCAGTCGAATAATACAGGGGAGTATTTGCTGTCTACTTCTTTGTCTCAAGTTTTTCCAAAACTCAGACAAAGAGGGGCATACTGTAGACACCAAATTTTTGATTTTAAACTTTACTTATTTAATTAATTTAATTTTAGCTTTATTTGTTTCAATTTTAGGTTTTTTTTTATTTTAATTTCCATTTATTTTTGTCTTCATACTAAATTTCAGAAAAAAGAAAAAAAAGAAGAAAAGAGAAAAAGAAAAAAAAGAGAAAAAAAAAAGTAAAAGATGACAAGTGGGGAGGCATGCATTACGACAAGTGTCCCTTTTACGTATTGGACAACTAAGCACCTAAGGGATTAGGTGTTTAGACACTTGGTGGCTTAAGGAATTTTGGGGAAACAAAAACTCAAAAAAAAAAAAAGAAGAAGAGGGGATGACCGGTTGGAACTTGGAAGTCATGGAAAGAAGAGAAAAAAAACGCAAGAGAGAGGTCTTGAGCGAAAAAAACAGAGAAAAAAAATTCAAGGGAGAGATCTGGAAGAGGGGCTAGGGTTTTTGGCGAAAGAAAGAGAGGGAAGATCGAGGGAGCGGAAGGAAGCGAGGGCAGAAGAAAGACTGGAAGCAAAAAGAAAAACAGAGGAAAGAAAACGGGGAAGTCTTGCAGCTGAGGAAAAACCAGAGCAAGAGGAAACAGACCGACGGACGAAGGGATGATGTCGTTGAAGTTTCAGAAGCGGCTCGCCGCCAGCATCCCCAAGTGCGGCAGAGGCAAGGTCTGGCTAGACCCCAATGAAGTCAACGAAATCTCCATGGCTGATTTTCATCAAAACACAAGAAAGCTGGTCAAAGATGGGTTCATCATCAGGAAGCCTACCAAGATTCACTCAAGGTCTCGTGCTCGCTGGATGAAAGAGGCCAAGCGAAGGGAGCCACCACCTCACCGAACCCACCATCATCATCTGCGAATTTTCATCAAGCAAGAGTTTTGTAAGCTGTCCTCTCCCTTCAAATTTCAGTCTTTTCTTTTAAGCATGGACGCTTGAAACTCTCTATTTTTTTAATCACAATTTCTTGGTAGACTGCCTATGTTTCTTCATTGCAATTTTTTGGTGAAAGATTACTGCTTTGTTTGTTGATTGGGTTGATATTTCTTTTTTTTTTCTGACAAATTTTGGGGCCAATCGTGACCTCATTTGAGCAAAAAAGGATTGCTGGAATTTTTTATGCTCATTTACTGTTTGTTAAAATGCCCAAGTGGTCTAACAGCTGGCCGTAACATGGCATTTGTTCAATGCTTGTTGCTGCATTTTGAAACATTAGCTAAGGTTGTGTGTATAGGTCGCAGCTCTGAGTGTAGTTTTCATTCTTAGTGTGCGTAGCCTCTCCCCTGACCTCTCATTTTGAGTTCAATGTCTGAATGAAAATTAAGAATGAGTCGTGTGTATTTTCTGTATGCGATTCAAGGGAAAACCTGGCCAGCTCAAAGCTGGCCAGAATCCGTGCGTTTGCTAGCCGGGAAGAAAAAGAAAAGCCATGATTCTTGAAGTTGTTTTTTTTTCCACTTTTCGTTGTTGCATCTTGCGATGTTCAGAGCATATTTGCCGGGCGTTTGTTCAGTACAATTGTCATGTTGATTGTTCAGGATTTTAGATCGTTTGTGCCTTATGTGTTAAATTGGATCGAAATCCATTGTTTTCTGAACTAAGTTGGGGCTGATTAACTTCAATTGAGTGAGGAATTGGGGAATTTTTCTGTTGCCCATCTGTTGTTTGACAGAATGCCTGACTAGGAATTTGCAAGATGATTATTTGCTTAAATTTATAATTTCAGTCCTTCCATTTTCCCTTTCTCTGTGATTTTGTCCCCCAAAGTTTCAGGACTTCATAATTTGACCCCAAGATTTTTATAAAGACTTTCAATTGGATCCCGCCCACAATTGCAAATTGAGCCTTGAACTTTATCTTTCCTTCAATTTTTGCCTAAAGTTCTGGAAATCATGATTAGGCCCTAAAAACTTTCTGATTTTTGCAATTTGGTCCTCGGCAGCTTTAATTTCGCAACTTCATTGCTTGTTTGCTTCAATTAGCCACCATACTTTGTTTAAACTGTATTTAATTCATAATTTTAAAGGTTGTATGATCAATTGAGCTTGTGTTTCTATATTTTCTTTAGTTTTCTCAATTAAAGCGATGCCTTGACCTTTTCTTTGTTTTTGAAGGATAAATAAGTAATTTCACTCCATTAGGGTCCCAATTCAAGGGAGGTACACCCTATCCCTTATTTCTTACTTTATTTAACTCTATGTGCTCTATGTGACTTTACGTGTTTGATTGTATGCCTCTTGAATGTTTTTTTATTTATTTCATCTATTTATTTGTTTGCTTTATTGGCTTTAGTTTGGTATATTTATTTTAGTTCAATTTTAATCATTTGAAAGGCAATTTAATGCCACAATTGTAATAGTTAGGTTATTATATCATTTTATTTAATTCTTTCCCCCTTTAGATTGTAGTAGGGCCTCCCCAAGTGTAATAGTTAGGGGTTCATTTGCTTCGCTTTGCTTGTGTGTTTGCCTGCCTATGTGTTTAATTTGCTTTCCCTAGGCTTCTGCATCTAGATAAGCATGCTTATGTGCTACGTGCTATGTGAAACTATGTGCTTTGCATGTCTATTTGCTTTAGTATTATATCTAATTATGTGGATGGAATGCAGGTTACCGTGGCTAGTCCAATGCTAGTCATGGTCTTCCCCTTGAGCTCACAAGTCCAATGCTTGTGAGAGAGCGTTAGTAAAGGGCTAGTCCAATGCTAGACCCAATAGGGCCGTCCCTCGCTAGAACATACTCGCATGCCCTCACTACATTTTCATGCATTTTTCTTAGTATTTTTACATTTTTGCATGATCCTTCCCCACATTCAAAGTATGATATTTAGGATTTTGCATTTCACTCTAGTCATTAGGGTCATTTGCCTGATTAGGTTAAGGAGTCACCCTTCTGGTAAGGGGAATGGACAAGTTTGGCTACACATAGCCTTAGCACGCTCATTCTTTTCCTAACCAAAAGGAAAAGCAAAAGTCACGATTTAGGGTCTCCCCGTACCCGTCTTGCTTGCATTCCTCTAGGGTTCATACATTTCATTTATCCACTATCACTTTGCATTTTCACTTCATATACTATTACTTTTTCCACATGTTCATTTCACATGATTCTTATCTTACACATTCTCACTCTACCACTAGCACTTTACATACTACCACTGAGCACACATGCACTTCACACTATCACTTTACATACCTCACCTTGCACCCCCATTTGCACACTCCCACTTACACACTATTATTTTTTATTATTACTTTTTTCACTTCACACAAGTTCATGTTTTCACATTGCATACATTCATTCCGTTCATTTTTTCGTCATTAGCATTACTCGTGACCTCTTGGAGGGCTTATCCTTGGTTATCACAACTCATGTGATTTAGTCCGATCAAGCCTCTAAGAGATATTTGTCCCTTTCGATTCCTCATTAGATTTAGGATTGCATCCATATTAGTCACATCCAAATGCGATACATCTTTGGTTAGAAATTAGGAAAATCGTGACTAAATCATGCAACTAGCTTAGGTTAGGTTGAGAGGGTGCCTTAGACATTGTCTTTGCCTTCCCTCTCTTCAACCGCGACCCCCGAACCATTTTCTCTGATTTATCGTAGATTTTGGAGTCAATCTAAAAAGGTTTTTTTTTTACATTTTTAAATCCACATTTTTTGGGTGACTTGGTACACCCTAACTCGATACCAAATGGCGACTCCTACACTGTTATCAAAACCTTTTTAGATTACTATTTTGGCTAAACCGTCGCATTTCAAAGTCCCATGGCCTTTTTCTTTTCACACACATCACCAATTTTTAAACCATACTTCACTCATTCTTATTTTTATTAAAAAATGGGGCGCGACAGTACTTTCTTAAATGGTTTTATTGATTAAGAGATTTATATTGACCAACCTCCCGATTTTGAAAATGAGTCATATCCAAATCATGTATTCAAACTTTCAAAGGCTTTATATGGGTTAAAATAAGCTCCAAGAGTATGCTATGAACGGTTAAGTGGTTTTTTAGCTGAAAATAGTTTCAAAAGGGGTATTGTGGATACCACTCTTTTCAGTAAACAAAGTTTCAATGATCTTCTAATTATTCAAATATATATGGATGATATTATCTTTGGTGCTACTAAGAAGTGTTTGTGCAAGAATTTTTCCACTATTATGCAAAATGAGTTTGAGATGAGTATGATGGGAGAGTTGAATTTCTTCCTTGGGCTCCAAGTGGTTCAAACTCAACAAGGTACATTCATCAATCAAGCTAAGTATTCAAAGGAACTTCTCAAAAGATTTGGAATGAATGATTCAAAGCAAGTTGGAACGCCTATGTGTACATCTACCAAACTTGACAAAGATGAAGAAGGTATGAAGATTGATGAGAAGAAATATAGAGGTATGGTTTGTAGTTTGCTTTATTTAACCGCAAGAAGGCCCGATATTCTGTTTGCTGTTTGCTTGTGTGTTCGTTTCCAATCTTACCCTAAAGAATCTCACTTAATGGCTATTAAAAGAATCTTTAGATATTTAAAGGGAACATTAAATTATGGTCTTTGTTATCCAAAATGTCATAAATTTGCCTTGTGTGATTTTTCGGATGCTGATTTTGGTGGATGTAGGATAGCTAGAAAAAGTACTAGTGGTACATGTCACTTTCTTGGTAATTGTTTAGTTTCATGGTTTAGCAAGAAACAAAATGCTATCTCTTTGTCTACGGCGGAAGCTGTGACAGCCCCACCTCCCCCTAAGGCGAACCAGAGGGTTCGGCGGACCGCCTGTCCAGCTCTCGCCGGGACTCAGTCGAACCTCAATCAAATCCGAAATAAAACCACAAGATTAAATGAAATAACAATCCAAAACTTAAAGCGAAACTTATATACATTTCTATCTCAAAAGGAAGTACAAATATCGAATATACAAAGATTCTCAATTCGTCATACATCCAGCCCGTGCCAAGCACTAGGCCGAGAACCATTACAAAACACAAAACTAGACTAGGCTAACCTACACTGGGCTCTCGTCCTTGCTCGCATCCCCCTGTTAAGGAAAACAAAACTAAAGGGTGAGCTAAAAGCTCAGTGAGGTTCCGAACACATATTCAACAACAAAGCCAATACATTAACCATCGATAATCAATAATTCAGGAAACATTTACAATGGAAAGCGATAATAACACATACATTAAAAGGATACGGGCTCACAGGGAGCCATTTGTTCATTCGTTCGTTCATTCGTTCTCCTGTCATTCCCCTTATTCCTCCAATCATTTGAAAATGTATTTTTGTAAGTAAACCTCTCGTTCGATCGTTCATTTCATTCACCCCCTCCTGGACGTTGGCCAGGCTCCACCAACCTACAAGGTAATACTCGAGTATACCAAACGTTCACACCCAGGGTCACCATATCGCCCGACCGAGTCCGCTTTTGGCTCGAGTCGATCGGTAACGAAAGACAGGGTCCAATTCAGCCAAAAGGCTTACATCATGCACAACTAACGTTTCAATCATTAAATCATTGAAAATTTCACATTCATTTTGGTCGAGTGCGATAAAGTACACACGCACCTAGAAAACTCGTTTTGATAATCATTAAAAGCACTTAACACGTTATCAAACAATAACACAAGTCATGAAGTCAAGAAAAATATAGCAAACAAGGAACACTCACCTATTTAAGCAAAATAATGTCCAAAGTATCCTCCCGGATAACACTCTCAATCGCCAAGAAACCCTAATAATAGCCAAGAGAAAATATTACAGTTAAACCCCTTTAAAGTTTAAGGGAACCCAAGAAAATCCGAATAACTACTAGTACATAATATAAGTATAGTTTTGGAAGTGAAAAGAGTACATTTAAACCAAAGGCTATGAGTAAAATATTTGTAAAACTTATACTTGCTCGTAAAACTTTGAAATCTCTATTTAAGTCGAAGTGACAAAGAAAACGTACTCCGAGCAGTCGTGATTTTTTTTCCTCAAGGGTATAAGTTCGGCCAAGTCCTTACTTATATACCTCGGTAAAAGAAGATGCAAACATCCTAGATGGTTCAAGTGATATTCACTCTTAACCATCACTCAAGTTGCAAGTATAGTTCTCTAGTTCTCGAGCATAAATTTGGGCAGCACGCCCTTTGTGTTTACCTAATTTTCCAGCCATTTATGGCTTCATTATTTTCCTCAGCCAATCCCAAAGTTATACACAATATAAATTCATCAAATAGCCATTCAATAGGCTCAAATTCATATGAGTACAAAATCAAGTTAACAACATGTGCGGAAATGAGCTTTAGTAAAAGACAGATTTGATAGGGTTTTGCGTAACGGACACATCCGAAGCTACGCTTATCGGATTGGAATGTAATTTATACTGTTTCGAAGATAAGACAGAGGGATACAATTTCAATGAAGACCACTTAGTCTATTTCTCACCCTAACTAGGTCAAATTTACCAAAACAACTCCAGATTTTCCAGTTCGAAATTCACTGCAGAAATCAACTAGCAGCCCTGCTTTATTCACTCATATCTCAGCACACACAACTCCAATTCAGGTAATTCCAAATCCATTTGAAAGCTAAGATATAAGGCTATAATTGTTAAGAAGACATCATCAACCAATTCGGTAATATGCCTGGTCAAACTAACCACTTACAGAGGCTGATTTTCATTTTCGGACAGAAACAGGGCAGCAGGGGTATTTCGGTCTTTTCATAGGCTACGTTGCTCCGATTGAGCTGAAATTTTGTAGAAACCGATAAATCATCATTCTATACAACTTTCATGTTTTATACGAAGTCTAATTCGGCCTCTATCATAATGAAACAAAAACAGGCAGAATGGTGTTTTGTGAGAATTTAAACCTGGAATTAGAACTTTGTTGCTAGAATTTCATGTTTGTTAGGTTTAAATCATCAAACCCTCCAACTAGCAACTTCATAACATCAATTAAAGGATATATGATCATAATCAAAGCTGAAAATGAAACCCTAGCTAATCATCCCCCCAACTCCAACAAAACTCACTAATTAACCGTTGTAACTCAAAATTAAAAGCTTCTAGCCATATTTAACCAAAATTGGGAAAAATAAAAGGGTGAAAAGCCATGATACCTTCCTAGGATGCTTGTAGGAGAAGACCACAACCTTTCCTTCAAAATCTTGCCATACAAAGCTCTAATCTTCGCTAAAGAGTAGTTTTGGTGAAGTGATTCCCAAGATTTATGGTTGGAGTTTAAGATTAGGCAAGAAATTTAGTTGATGAAGATGAAGTTTCTCTCCCCTTTTTCTCTCTCTATTTTCTGCCAAGGTGGTGAAGAAATGGAGAAGATTTGGTTAAATTCTTGTTTTATGATGGTTGATACAAATTAGTCAAAGCTCCTTCCAATAAGGGCTTGACATGTGTCCTTTCTAGAGTTTTCTTCCTTCTTCCTTTGGCCCACCATGGTGACTCATGTATAAGATATTTTGAGGGTTAATTAGTCAAAATAGAATGATTAGATTAATGAAATAAAGTAGGGTTTAATCGGTGCACTCACTCGGTAACGAACGGTACACGTCAGTTCTAACCGTTTTCCTTAAATTACACGTACTAGGGTTTTTACTTCCTATTCACTAACTTTATATCATAGCTTCTAATCACATATTATTTCTCACCTAAAAGTCACTTTTAAGCACCAAATTTGATCTTTACTCCATACCGGATAATTACATTACGGGTACACGAAAAATCCTATTTCACTTCGAATTGAAATCGGAAAGGAAAACCCTAATTTCCTATGATCATTGGCACTTTTTTCTAGGGTGATTGAGTAGTAAGATGGTATAGAATAGTATTTTCCAAATAATTTTCAAATAAAAGGAAATTTTCAAGAAATATATAAGGAATTTGCAAGTCCTCACACTCTTTCTGTGACACCCCGAATATTAGGAGGTTGTTTGTAAAGAAGTTACTAAAGTGTATTTTTTTGGGTTTAATTTAAAACCTTATTTTGTTTTAAAAGATTAGAAACCCTACTATTTTAATCAAAAACCCTAGTTACTTGTGACTAACCAGTTTTCTTAAATCTCTCATATTTTAATTGAAACCCTAATTTTAATCACTGAAATTGTAAAATCCCTCACGTTTTTCTTAAAAATTTCCTTTTATTTGGAAGTTATTCATTTATTAAAGACCTACTACTCAATCACCCCACAATAAGTGCCAATGAACCTAGAAAGTAGGGTTTCACTTTTGGTTTCAAGATTGGAGCAAAATTAGGGTTTTCGCGATTTTCGCCGGATGAATTTTCGGTACGAAGTAAGGATCAAATTTGGTGATTAAAAATGACTTTTAAGTGAGAAATAATATGTGATTAGAAGCAATGATACAAGATTAGTGAATAGGAAGTGAAAACCCTAGTACGTGTGTTTTTAAGAAAAACGGCGCGAACCGGCGGGTACCGCGCACTAGCGATTGAACGCACCACTTGACCACTACTTTCTTACCATACAAACTCATTACTAATTGAGCAAAATATCTTCCCCCTCATAGCTATCTCTTGACCGAAATATGTGGCCAAAATGCAAGGAGAAGAAAGAGAAAATTTTGTGGTGGAGGGTGAGCCAAGTGTTGGCAAAGCTTGTGGTCAAGATTCATCCTAATCTCTTGCCTTAATTAACACCATGAGCAGCCTTTCTTCTTCATTTTTTTCTGCTCCTTTGCCGAGAATAGAGAGAGAGAAAGGGAGAGCAAGAGTTGCACCATTTTCTTCTTGATTTACACCATCCAAGTGAAGAATCAAAATTCTAAACCGATTAAAGTGCGGGTTGTGAGTTGGGAAGCTTGGGGAACTAAGAAATTCCAAAGGAGGTGAAGTATCACTCTTTCAAGCTTTGTTTTTGAGGTATAAAGTCTGATTTATGGCTTTGATTCTTTTATTTTGGTTTAAGATGCTATCTAGTTCATGTTTTGACTTGATTACAAGATATGCAAGTTGTTGTGATGAATTTTGGATGATTTAAGAAAGTTAGGGTTTGATTAATTTCTACCTAAACTTGTTGTATGGTTGATAGATGTTATATATAAGATAATATAAGGGGCTTTGGTAGAGTTTGGAACAAGGAATTGAAGAGAGTTTCATTGGAAACCAAAAATTTCAGATTTCTGGAATTTCCTAATTCAGTTCTGCCCGGTTTTGGAACTCATATTTAGAGGCCAAATTAGGCTTGACCTAAAACATTAAAGTTGTAGATAATGGTATTTTATAGGTGTCTACAAAATTTCAGCTCAATCGAAGCTATGTAACTTGTGAAAAGATGAAAATACCCTCGCTGTTCTAGGGTACATTCCAGAGTTCCGCGTGGACAGTTTAGTCTATTTGATTGTGTTTATTAACTATAATCCGTTGGGATTTAGCCTTTTGACAAAACATAAAAGTTTTAGTATTCTGTCTTAGATTTTAAACGCCTCCAAGAACACCTTAATCGGACCTTGGTAACCTGAGATATGACCATTACAGTTCAGTGCGGTTAATTAGCCGACTAGTTGGATTTTGGTTCTGTAAATTGGGAATTTGACTAGGTTGCATTGGAAATTGGACTAAGTGACCTTCATGAAAGTTGTAGGCCTTCGTCTTAGATTCGAAATGGTATAAGTTACATACTAATCCGATAAACGTAGCTTCAGTTGTGCCCGTTACGCAAAATTCGGTCAAATCTGCCTTTTGTTACTTTCATTTCCGCACTTATTCCTAGCTTTATTGTTGTCCTTGTGTGATCTTGAGCCTATTTGCCGCGCCCCACTTTTTGAAATGGTGTGAAAGTGTGTGTGGAATATGTATGTGAATGTGTGTGAAAATGAAAATAAAAGGCCGTGGGACTTGAAAATGCGACGATTTGGCCAAACAGAGTTCAAAAAGGGTTTTTTTGCATGGAAAATGGAGTCGCCACTTGGTATAGAGTTAGGGTGTACCAAGTCACCCAAAAATGAATTTTTTGAAAAGCAAAGTAAACAAACCCCTTTTTAAGAACTTTTAGGTCTACGTAACCAAAGAAAGGGATCGGGGGTCACATTTGATAAGGGAGAAGGCAAAGGCAAAGCCTAAGGCACTCCCTTACCCTAGCCAAAGCTAGTTGCGCGATTTAGCCCCACGTTTCCTAATTCTTCTACCCAAAATATGCGTTGCATGTTGGATATGACTAATGGATATGAAAAAGAAATGCAATCCTAAATCTAAAATGTCTCTTACGAGGCTTTTTGGTCCCAACCACATGAGTTGTGGTGGCCAATAAGGAAAGTCCTCATAGAGGTCGCGAATGATGCAAATGAAGACTCAAATATGAGTGCAAGTGTGAAAATGTAAGAAAACGTGCATGTGTGCGAATATAAGACAAGTGCATGTGTGCAAATTGGGAAAATAAAGGTGTTTGTGTGCAAATGGATGAAAATATGATAGTAGATACATATAAGTGCAATTGGGTGCAATTTGTGGGGTAGAAAAACAAGTGACAAGAAGAAAAATGTGTGAACATGGCATTTGTATTGAGAAGGATATAAGTAGTGAGAAAATGTGGATAAGAGGGTGAGGGAGTGACATGATGAGAATGAAAGTGTATGAACCTATAGGAATGCATCAAGTCGGGTACGGGAATGACTCCTAATTTCACGACTTTAATTTTTCCTTTGATTAGAAGGAAGAACTAGCGTGCTAAGGCTATTTTGTAGCCACACTCGCTCGTTTCCCTTATCGAAAGGGGACTCTCAAGCAAATGTACCCTATAACTAGCATGAGGATGCAAAAACCTAAAATGAAGGGGAAAGGGTTGGAGGGGCATGCCAAATGCTAAAAAACTAAGAAAAATGAATGAAATGTAGTGAGACATGCAAGTATGAACTAGCGAGGGAAATCCCTAAGGGTCTAGCGTTGGACTAGCCCATATCTATGAATTCCTACTAGCGTTGGACTAGTGGAAAACGGGACAATGAGCCACAACTAGCGTTGGACTAGTGTGGTGACGTGCATTCATCCATCACATTCATCTATGACTATAGAAAGCAAGTAGACATGCCAATCACCTATAAACACGTAGCACATAACACTTAGCATGCTCGACTAGATGCAAGAGCCTAATAAAGCAAATTAACACATAGCAACAAAAGCAAGCAATCAAGCTAATGAACCTATTACATTGGCTAACTAAAACAAAAGGGGAAGGGGAAAAATGGACAAAAATGCTCTCCAAGCCCTATCTATTACAAGCCAAGAGGTGTACACATACCCCATAAAGAATAACTTAAATAAAAAGCAAAAGTAAAATGAAATAAATGAAAGGAATTAAGGAAAGGCAAGGGAAGCAAATTAGACATGCAATTCTCACTTAGCACGTTGGATCACATAG
>NW_020862007.1:0-38964 GCF_003713205.1 Coffea eugenioides
TCTTGAATTCTCATTTTTTTTTTTCCAAATTTCCAATTACCGGCTGTTGAGTACCTCTAGATGCAATAATCAGAGAGGGCCTCTTAGATGGTGCAGTAGCGTGCTTATCTGATCTAGGAGCTTTTACATTTTTCTGGTCTAAGACACGAGGGGAGACGCAGATAAGAAACGAACCTATCTACCTGACAAAAACATTAAAAGGGCAAAAAACAACAAAAGATGTCTGGTTCTAATAATGGCCAAACTTTCATTTGGTGCAATTAATATATCAGGAATTCCACTCCAGCCATTTTTTTCCATTCGTGTTTTCCAAACTTCAGCTTCTACCAACTGTAGAATTGACTAATAAAACTCCTACCAATTTTGATTCTGCGCTCCAGTTGTGAATGATCAGTTTTTTGTCTTCATTTTCCTATCTCTTCATGGCACACTTTTTTTTCCCTTTCCTACGTTCATGGAAAAAATATTTTCCAACTCTAATACACATCTAACTCAGTCTCCGGCTCATAACAACTTGACAATTCTTTCTTTCTTTCTTTCTTGGAAGTAGAATAATCTTTGATGAAAATTACGAAAGTGTTAATGCAGGCGAAGAGGGAAAACTCTTCAGTATTGAATCGGGACCGTTGACTGGCTCCCTAATTCTGACTCACCAACTCAAATAAAAGACCCATCTGTAGTTATGATCCTAAATCCTAATAGAAAAAAAAACGACTTCTGACTTGTCCCGATCGTCTCAGGAAGGGATTGGCTGACTGCTAATGCCAGTCTGGTCTAATTCTCCCAAAACTTAATTTGCAGCTCAAGTGCTCTTTGGCTAGAACCACATAAGTTGTGGATAGAACATGAGAGTGACTGAGATTGACCTGTGAAGGCCAGCAAATTTGACAACTTTCATTTTGGGGGGGTTTTACTGTTAGTATTCAAGCTTTAAAATTTGTTGTTTTTCGTATCACTTGCAAGAAAATATTCTGATTTCGCTGTCTAACAAACATTTCTTTGTCTGAGATGTTATGAGGTCAGTCCAAGTATGCATATATATGTAATATCTTCAGCTAACCCTCAAGGGGTCATCGTGTATAGCAACCAGAATTTGGAGTGGAGTGCGCACATTGGTGAAGAATCAACCTTGGAAAAATTGACAAAAGAAATTGAGGCAGTAGACTCAACTTTGAGGTAGAAGAAGATGCTACATCTAGAACCTGCTGGAAAGGAAATTTATAATAGACTTTACTTATTTATTCATGAAATTGAAACCTCTGATGATCTCCTCCATGGTGTATTCTTAATTGCGGAATTCTTAAATCTTAGAAGCATGCAAGTAAAACAACCACAGAAAAACGTGCCATTTTCACATGTCTAAATTGTCTTTTTCCGGTAAAATAGTACTATTTTACATCCAGAAGGATTTCCCAGAAATTTCCCATTGCAAGCTATCAGCTATATTTAATTAGTACTACCAGTTAGAATCTCAGTGAAAGTATGAAGTGAGAAAACCCTAATAGATTTATATCATTGTCTTCTTTATACGTTTATTCAGTGGGATCTAAAAGAAATTGATGACTTTCAACTCGTGCAGATAAACTCTCCACTGGGTACGCAATGTAATTCCCATACAAGAAAGAATGCATCGAATTCCTTTGGAGTTACGGCATGACAAGAATACCTCTCGGATAAATGATAAAGAATATGATACTTAATTTATTGATAAATCTTTTATACACATCAGAAACCCATTAGGAAGGGAAGCGTGGTGGAATATTACGACTTTGGAGCATATGTTTTACGGGCATAATACTCATATTGTCATTGATACTAGTACTATATTAACTCCTAAATTCTTGGATTTGCTGTCCTAAAAGAAGATTCAGAAAAAATAGAAGACAAATTGAAAGGTTTTTCGAAATTCCAGTGACAAGCTAGTGAGGGTCAACGGCACAGAATCCACAAAAAGATGATTAGAAGCTGATGCATGGTACGCATACAGTTCAGAGTTCCTCCGTGGCTGTGTTTTAGCCTTTCTTATCCAATAATTTCAATCTTTGACTCCGAATGGGATGATGACATATTTGACCAAATGTCTAGCTTCATTTGAAACTCAGACTAGCTAACCGAAGAGGCAGCTCGCATGGTTCGGATTGGTTTACAGACCAAACTAATTCTTCCTTACATGTTAGAAGCAATATTTTATTCATTGGTTGAAGCCGTTATTCGGAAACACATTATTAATTTTTTAAGAATAAGAGATAATTGCAAGGCAAGACTTTATGCTACATATCAAATCATCATATGAACAAATTCATATCAACCAAAGTATAAATTGATTTGATGGCTATCATAAGTGGCAAGTAAATGACAGAGATTTCGACGGGAAATATTTTTTTTTTATTTTAATGCGTCAAGGGAGAGGGGACCCGGGCGATATCATATCAGTTAAAGCAACTTTTGATCTCGAAAATGTCCTTGATTTTTTTCTTTTTCATTCTCAACTCTATTTTTCTCACTCTAATTGTCGGTTTTCTTTTTCTTTAAACTAACAGAAGAGAAAAGAAACACAAAAATTAGTTATGGACAACATCCGTAAAATGATTAAACAATGAAATCACATTTATGGCGCTCTCCTTGCAATTCATATGTGAATAAGAAGTTTCGCCAAGCAGACCTCGTTGAGGAGAGGTGTGGAAGCAGCAAGGTTATTAAACTTCACTTGGTTGCGTCTAATAATGGAGAACATCATTTTTCGTTTAGCCACGTATTTAGGGTGTCAGATTTGAAGTAATTTGGAAAGTCAGTAAAGGGATACGCTTACGTACAGAACTCCGTTCGATAAATGAGCAATGAGCGAAGTGACCCTGCAAGTGAGAACGAGATGAGACTTGTAAGCAGTGAACTCTCAGTGCATCGCTGAGGGTAGAATTCTAGATCCAGGTGTTAGATTTAGTCAATATTAGCCTGTAAATAAAATCCCATTCCATTTGGGATTCTTTGCTTTAGAATAGGTCTTTTGGTTTAGGAGTCAGTGAGCAGGAGACTCCTTATTTATTGTATTTTCTGTTTGTTTTGTACGGCTATATATAGCCTAAATATTTCTCATTCAATGACAGTGAATTCCTTCCACCTTTTTCTTTCCTCTGCAATACTCTTTCCTGTTAACCTTACATCTGGTATCAGAGCCTCGCAAGAGGCTCGGTACGTAGAAGCAGCAGTCTTCTAAGGGAGTGCAGGCAACGAAAATGGCAACAGAGAGTGCCTTTGTTCAACCAGCAGTGCCGAGGTTCGATGGTCACTACGATCATTGGGCAATGCTCATGGAAAATTTTCTTCGATCAAAGGAGTACTGGAATGTGGTAGAAAATGGAGTTTTTCCAGCAGCAAAGGGTGTGACTTTAACTGAGGCACAAAAGAAAATTTGTGAAGAGCAGACGTTGAAGGATCTCAAAGCTAAGA
Organism: Coffea eugenioides; assembly: GCF_003713205.1. Lineage (NCBI taxonomy): Eukaryota > Viridiplantae > Streptophyta > Magnoliopsida > Gentianales > Rubiaceae > Coffea > Coffea eugenioides. The sequence goes on from NW_020862007.1 coordinate 3,448, forward strand.
ATTATTTGTTTCAGGCGTTAGATCGTTCCATTTTGGAGACTATCGTCAACAAAGATACGTCAAAGAGTATTTGGGACTCTATGAAGCATAAATATCAAGGAACAACGCGAGTAAAGCGTGCTCATCTACAGGCTTTGCGAAAGGAGTATGAAATTGCTCACATGAAGGAAGGAGAATCTGTGAATGAGTACATTGCTCGTGTTCTTGTCATCACCAACAAGATGAAAGCCAATGGTGAAGAATTGAAAGATGTTGCTGTTGTGGAAAATATTCTGAGGTCAATGACACCTAAGTTTAATTATGTCGTCTGTTCAATTGAAGAATCTAATGATACAAGTATTTTGTCAATTGATGAGCTGCAAAGCAGTTTGCTCGTGCACGAACAACGCATGAGTAACACTGTACATGAAGAACATGCACTGAAGGTGACCCATGAAACCAATATGCAGGACAAGGAAGAGGACGTGGGAGCGTTGGAGGCAGAGGCCGTGGAAGAAACAGACAAAGCTTTGACAAAGCAACTGTGGAGTGTTATGCTTGTCACAAGCTTGGTCATTTTCAGTGGGAATGCAAGAAAGGAGTGGCCAATTTTGCAGAGAGTCAAGTGGAGAGTGAAGAACACATGCTGCTGATGGCTTATGTTGAAGAAAAGAAGCAACACAAAACAGACATGTGGTTTCTTGACTCTGGGTGCAGCAATCACATGAGTGGGAAAAGAGAATATTTTTCAGATTTTGATGAAAAATTCACAGATTCAGTGAAGCTGGGAAATAATTCAAACATGGTGGTAAATGGGAAGGGCAACATCAGGTTGGAGATTGATGGAGTTGTTAGCATCATCTCAGGAGTCTTTTATGTTCCGGAATTGAAGAATAATCTGCTGAGTCTGGGACAATTGCAAGAGAAAGGGCTGAGCATTTTATTCCAACAAGGGCAATGCAAAATATATCATCCTGACAAAGGTTTGATCATGAAAGCTAATATGTCTGCAAATCGAATGTTCATCTTGCATGCCATCTCCTTGCCTATAGCACCCACTTGTTTTAACACAGTCACAGAAGATGTAGCGCAGCTGTGGCATTGCAGGTTTGGGCATTTAAGCTTCAGAGGCTTACAAATGTTGCAGCAAAAACAAATGGTGGAAGGTCTACCATTACTTAAGCCACCCTCGAAGCTGTGCAAAGATTGTCTTGTGGGGAAACAACATCGAGATTCATTTCCAATGAAAAGTTCTTGGAGAGCATCTCAGATTCTGCAGCTAGTTCATGCCGACATTTGCGGACCAATTAAGCCAGCCTGGAATAGCAAGAAAAGGTATTTGATTACTTTTATTGATGATTTTAGTCGAAAAACATGGGTGTATTTTTTGACAGAAAAATCAGAAGCTTTTAACATCTTTAAGAGCTTCAAGATACATGTTGAGAAAGCAACAGATATGTCTCTAAAAATGTTGCGTACGGATCGTGGTGGAGAGTTTACATCTCGAGAATTCAACAATTTCTGCAAGGAACATGGAGTGCAAAGACAATTGACAGCTGCATATTCACCACAACAAAATGGCGTTGCAGAACGGAAGAATCAGACTATCATGAATTTGGTTCGTAGCATGCTATCTGGAAAGAAAGTGCCTAAAACTTTCTGGCCAGAAGCAGTAAATTGGGCTGTGCACGTTTTAAATCGTAGTCCAACGCTGGTTGTAAAAGACAAAACACCAGAAGAAGCCTGGAGCGGAATCAAGCCGTCAGTTCAACATTTCAGAATTTTTGGTTGTGTCTCCTATGCTCACGTGCCTAACAGCTCGAGAACTAAACTAGATGAGAAAAGCTTGAAATGTGTTTTACTGGGAGTTAGCGAGGAATCAAAGGCGTACAGGCTCTACGATCCTATCTCACAAAGGATTATGGTGAGCAGAGATGTAGTCTTTGAAGAATGTGAAGGATGGGAATGGGATAAGCAACATGAATCAGCTGTTACTTGGGAGCTGGAATGGGAAGATGATGAAAATGCAGTGACTGAAGAATCTCTTGTAGAAGAAGATGCTGTTAACACACGGTCAGAGGAGTCTCTTACCACTAATCAAGAAACTCGTCCAGATCCCGTGGAAGGGAGGAGTAGGAAGCAACCAACTTGGTTGAAAGACTATGTTACAGGTGAAGGTTTGTCTGATGAAGAGGCAGCATTTTTTGCCTCATATACAGCGGCTGCCGATCCACTTAATTATGAAGAAGCAGTGAAGAATGAAAAATGGAGAAATGCCATGGATACCGAGATTGCAGCCATTGAGAAAAATGGCACATGGGAACTAATCGATCGACCAAAAGGAGTCAAAATAGTTGGAGTCAAGTGGGTTTACAAAACGAAACTTAATGAGAAGGGAGAAGTCGACAAGTTTAAGGCGAGGCTGGTTGTAAAAGGATATGCATAGCAATATGGTATAGATTACACAGAAGTGTTTGCTCCAGTGGCCCATATGGAGACTGTTCGATTGGTGATCGCTCTAGCAGCACAAAAAGGGTGGGCTATCCATCAATTAGATGTGAAGTCTGCCTTTTTACATGGAGAACTAGTTGAAGATGTTTTTGTTGAGCAGCCGTGTGGTTACATTCAAGAGGGAAAGGAGGAAAAGGTGTACAAGCTGAAGAAAGCTCTGTATGGGCTTAAACAGGCTCCGCGTGCTTGGTACAGCCGTATTGAAACATACTTCATGAAGGAAGGTTTTCAAAAATGTGATTATGAGCATACCCTTTTTGTTAAACGAAACATGGAGGACAACATGCTTATTGTAAGTATATATGTTGACGATCTTCTTTTCACAGGAAATGATGAGTTGATGTTCACTGAGTTTAAGAACTCGATGAAGAATGAGTTTGATATGACTGATCTTGGTAAAATGAAATATTTCTTGGGTCTCGAAGTCTTGCAGAAATCAGGTGGAATTTTTATCGGTCAAAGAAAGTATGCTCAGGAGGTGTTGCAACGTTTTGAAATGAATCAAAGCAAATTTGTTCAAACTCCAATGGTTCCTGGTTTCAAGCTTTGCAAGGATGAAGAAGGAATTAAGGTGGACAAGACTCACTTCAAACAACTGGTAGGCTGTCTTATGTATCTGACTGCGACTCGTCCAGATGTGATGTTTGCAGTAAGTCTTTTGAGCAGATATATGGAGAATCCTACTCAGCTTCATTTACAACTAGCAAAGAGAGTGTTGAGATATTTGCAATGAACAACTGAGTATGGAATTTTCTATAAGAAAGGAGGAAATGATGATCTTTTAGCATACACTGATAGTGATTATGCGGGTGACTTGGATGATAGAAGAAGTACATCAGGCTATGTTTTTCTCTTCGGTTCTGGTGCTGTATCATGATCTTCTAAGAAACAACCTATTGTGAGTCTGTCTACCACCGAAGCTGAATTTATTGTTGCCGCTGCTTGTGCTTGTCAAGCAATTTGGTTAAAAAGAGTGCTCAAAACGCTGGATCAGACTCAACAAGAGAAAAATACTATCCATTGTGACAATAGCTCTGCAATCGAGCTCTCAAGAAACCCAGTTTTGCATTGTCGTAGTAAGCATATAGATGTTCGTTTCCATTTCCTTCGAGAACTTGCACAGACAGGTATGATAGAGTTAGTTCATTGCAATACTTTGGAACAAATAGCTGATGTGATGACAAAGCCTCTTAAGTTGGATGTTTTTCTGAAGCTGCGTACTATGCTTGGAGTTTGTGCAGAGAGCAGTATAAACTAAATTCGTTCAGCATTTAGTTTAAGGGAGGAATTGTTAGATTTAGTCAATATTAGCCAGTAAATAAAATCCCATTGCATTTGGGATTCTTTACTTTAGAATAGGGCTTTCGGTTTAGGAGTTAGTTAGCAAGAGACTCCTTATTTATTGTATTTTCTGTTTGTTTTGTACGGCTATATATAGCCTAAATATTTCTCGTTCAATCACGGAGAATTCCTTCCACCTTTTTTCTTTCCTCTGCAATACTCTTTCCTGTTAACCTTACAGGGTCTTCATGTACCCAATCAATATTTAACGTATTCTTTATCCGCTTTTTTTAAAATTTTCCAAGGTTATGTTTATGGTTGCTTTTTGGTGAAAAATTTGTTACCTATACTTTCAGTGAGATGTTTCTTTTGCAATATCTGAATTAGAGTTTAATAATTTGGGTCATTTACGGGGATGTTCTAACTTGTAGAGTTTGGTAAACTGACCAATTGGTTAGATTATGAGTAACTTCAAGGTTGGTCGATATTTGGAGTTGATTTTTTGGGTTGGAGTCTGTATATAGGTATGTGGTCGCAATTTACTTTTGTTCCTCATATTGCTTTCATAAGCGGTTTCCCTTTGACAATGACGTGTGCTTGTACTAATTTTTGAAGCTTTCTTTGTTAGAATGGTTGTAAGAAGGAGCTGGTTTTTGTGAAGAATTTGCTTGAACTTTTACACATCCGTCTTTATGCAATACTAAAATTTGTAGGCTATAGAGCTCAGCTTGAGTAGCGGATGGTTTTACCAGATTTCTTGTGTTGGATTTTAGTTTTACCAGATTTATAGTTATGGCTTAAATTTTCAGACATGCATCATTTTAGTGAATGATGAGGTAACATGGAGAAGTTTTTCATGAGAACAGTTTGTGTGGTTACTGATGAACATGACCAAAAAATGTGGGTTGAGAGAGAGCGAGCAAGATGCGGATCTGAAGACAATACAGAGGATGTCAATCATGCTTAAAATTGTCTGTGTTACACAATTCATCCAAAATATGGCTGTTAGATATGCAGAATTGATGGAGACTTGTGTGCACAACATGTGGGGGGTGAAAGGTACAGATTTTGTTAATTTTCACAAGTAATATCCCCTCCACATTTCAGGAAGCATGTTAGAAAAGACGGCACTGTGGCTAGTTTCCAAGTATTTTGAAACTTCCCCAGTATAAGTTATCCAAAGTTACTCAGACACAGTTACTGCGCACTCATTTTTTAAAAAATTATTCCAAATAATCTTCAATCCGGAGGCATTTCAAAGTAACTTAGTCGGTTCAATTAAACTGGTATACTTGGAGGAGGCATGCACGCAGAACTGAACCGGTCCACCCTCACCAGGTCGACGCTAGGAAAGCCGCTTCATGAAAAGGTTCTTCTTTCTCTGCACATAAAACCTCCTCACCATTTGCAGTTGAGGTGGGAAAATAACTAGGGTTCACCTGCCACATCTGCAGTAATTACCCCCAAAAAAGAAAAGGAAAGAAAAATGCCATTCATATAGAAGATAGAGAGGCAGACGGATTATAGCCAGTTCAATTCAACTCTCCCCATCGTCATCGACAATGGCGGTTCGTATTTCCGCATTGGGTAACAAAAGCCCTGATTCTTTGGTTCGCCTAGATTAATTTGCTTTGTGAAGTTGTGTTTTGATAAAATTCCCGATAAATCACACCCTTCAATTATGATTTGGTCTTGTGATAGCTGGGCAGGGGAGGATGAGCCTCGGGTTATATTCCGGAAAATTTTAGGCCTCGTCATAAAACCACTGGTATCTCTTGATATACATATGTTCACATATATTTGTAATTTTCACTAGTGTAATTTTTTCGGCATTATGCCAATGTTAATCTCTCTGCCTGTGAAGTTGGATTTGAACTGAATATACCATTGTGCTAGATTTTTCCCCAATCTTCTTCTTCTTCTTCTTTTTTCCTATTTGAGCATGGCATGAATGATGGAAAACTTGTTTTTAACCGGTAGGCTGGATATCACTTGTATATACTGGCTCAACATAAGCAAAAATTCATGGGTCATGTGCTTGCCAAATTTCTTTTACCAAAGATTTGATTTTTGATGAAGATGAATAAGCTTCAAATGTCTTCCACCCTCAATTTTTGGTGCTTTCCTGTAATTGAATTCTTTTATTTTTTATTATTATTATTATTCAAATAATTGCATGCTAGGTCAGTATATCTGCTTCTTTGTTTTTGCTGGAGCACTAGATTGAGTGTAATTAATACAGTCAAATGATTTATGTATTTACATTTGTGGCCTTTCCTGTTCCACTCAACCTATAATTTATGATTTGAATGGAAAGAACAAAACCTCTGCATTCACATGTTTTAGATTGCAGAGGTTTTGGACTCATGGGTTCAAAATGGTAGCTTCACATGTTTGAATCTACACGTAGTTCCGAACTTCGACTTTTATAATTTGATTTTACATCAATTAAAAGTTTTTTCTGCATTCTTTCTAATGCACGTGAAACAGTCACAGTTGTTGGTGATCATAACCCAACGCTGCTAAGATATTTTGATTGCACATGTTCAGGACCTCGTTCATCTTTTGATGGCAATGTCGTTTATCAGTTTGAGATAATGGAATATATAAGTTTCATTAATTTTGAGTAGTAACTGGGTTTCAAGTTACCTTGCTGAAACTTTTCACTCTATATTCTCCAATGAATACTCTTTACTATAGAATGGTGATCAACTTGTTTCATAATTCTAATAGGATATAAAGCACACCCTCTGTGTCCATATGCGTCACACAGCAGTTACTTTCACCCTGTCAATAGTGAGATACTAAAAGTCGGTAATTTGTTAGACTCATAAGAAGCATGTGTTATGTGTTACATATTGATAACTTGCTTTCTCAATCTGCATCACAAAACTTATATCTGTCATTTTGTAGAAATGTTCTCAGTGAATTACCATCTTGATTTTATGAGTATTTACTAGCCATATGCCAATCTTTGGAGTTTGTTAAGAATATAAAAGCCCCAAATCATTCTAGCCTTTACTGCTTTACATAATATTACCTGAGGTCATATAAGCAGTATGTTTGATATTCAAGCAGTTTCCTCCGAAATCCACCTTACTGTTTATACAAGTCTGAACTGACTAATTAACGCCTAAACGCTTAGCTTCAGTCATAGCAATTGCATATCTTACAAAACGTAAGGTTTAACATAACAAAGAAACTCTGATTGGGGGCTGTAGATGAATGTAGAATAAGGCAGAATACATGACACATAATGTAATTTTCCTTTTCTTTTTTCGACTTTTCGTTAATCCAAATTTTTGGATATCTTAATATGTTCCATCGTTTAATCCAGGCGGGTGTGTCGTGCACCCATCTGGTTCGGTAGTGGTTCAGTCCCCTCCGTGTTACCCCTGGACCTCCTTAGGTCCGTCCCCTCCCCCTTAGTGTAGGATAGATTAGATTATACAACAGTTGTTGTCTCTGAAAAAAAAATAATAATATGTTGCATCAAGTTACCTTCAACATGTTTGTATGATGCTATTTTGCATTGATTGGAAACTGAAACATTTTCGTTTCTTACATCAACTTTATGTTCACAGATCAAGTTGCTGAGTTGTGTGTTTTTTCTTGCATGTATAGATTCTTGACTTCGGTTTTGATCGATTAGGTGCTGATCTGTCGCAGGTACTGCTACATCACCTTTCAATTCTTTACTCGACTATATCAAAGTTCTTTTTGGTGTGATCTGATGTAAAATGCAATGTGAGGCTTATCAATTCGGAAGCTGCTGGTTTTTCTTACTGTCATCATATTTTATGTGATTATCCGGTTTTGCTTGCAAAGCTATATATGTTGTATAGCGTGAATAGATAGTAGATTTATTCCTGGAGATCTGTTTGTCATTGCATCCACCCCCCTAGTTTTACTTATTAAACTTTTGTGACATTTCGTGCAGACCTAATGTTTCGTGTTGACTTTTTGTGTCATAAGCAGTTGAGATTCTGATTTGCACTTTATATATAACTGAGGTAAATACTGTGGGCTCAAAGCATTGAATGTCTTCATTGATCTCCTTAAAGAATTTACAAGCTTTCTTTGCAGGCAATGGTTGACATCCCAAAAATGCTGTGGTTTAGAATAAGCTTTTTATGTCAATTTGATTCATTTCTTCATGTTTATTTTTGTGCAGCTTGTAGATGTCTGACTTCATTTGTGTTTTTTGCAATATTTATCGCTTCATATTTGATTCCTGAATTTCTTGATTTTAGATATCAGCGTTGGAAATATTCATGTAGTTGATTTGATGGCAGAACGGATTGACCATCCTGTTTTGATCACCGAGTGTGCTATCCAGTCTCGTTGTAGAATGGCAGAACTTCTTTTTGAGTCTTATGGAGTTCCTTGAATAGTTATGCTTGCCAGTTGTTAGTTAACTGAAGCTTCTGCTTGTTTGGGCAAATATTTTAGTTACGGTGAAACAGGGATGCAAACTCTTAATATTATTGTCAACTGCATGTTTTATCTTTGTATGGATGTAGCATGATTGACACACGATGGTCACAGCGTATTGTACTTGTATTTCTCGTTTTATATGGTCCGATGCCATGAGTGCTTGGACTGTTGCTATTTTAATGTATCACATACTTTTTACTTTCCCTTTAGCAGCATTTGGTGTGGATGCCACATTCAGCTACAAGTACAACCAACAACTTGGAATATGTAATAGTGATGGTCTTGCAATTTGCTCAGGATTTATGACTAGTGATGCTATTTGGGTATGCTTCACTTGTTTTTGTGACAGCCCCACTTTCCCCTAAGGCGAACCAAAGGGGTTAGCGGACTGCCTGCCCAACTCTCGCCAGGACTAACGGTTCAGTTCGCATCGATCTAAGACGTTCCGGAATATACTAACGCGCGTAAACAAGTCAAAATGTCCAAATAAAAAAAAAATGAAACCGAAGTCGGCTATGAATAGTAACCGACCCGTCCGAACCCAACCAAAATATCAAGCAAACATTCACATCTTGAAACTTAGCATTTACAAGCCAAAGTGGCATACAAAAGTATTCAAAAGTGGATACATGACTGGTTTGCCAATTCCAAAAGAGAAACGGACCCAAAAGTACATTTAGGGTTTAAATCAATAAGCTATACAAAAGATATGTTCAACTAGCTCAGTTCGGCAACCATTTATCAATTCCAGTCCAAAAGTGTTTATTTTCCTGTAAGGAAAACAAAAGGAACAGAAAGGGGTGAGCTTGCGCTCAATGAGGTACCAAACAGATAGCATTAAAATCATGGCATTTCAAGTTTAGCAAATCAAGTACACATGCCAGATCTAAAGCAAAGGAACCAATGATTCAAATCAGAAGGATACGGGTGGCTCTCAAGAGCCAAATTTCCAGCGCATTACTTGATCTAAACCGGTTGACTCTCCGTCAACGTATATAGAACCAACGCGTCCGTAGATTCCACTTTACACCGAATTTCGTCCACCAAACACCCCTTTACCGGGCCCGCTCACCGCATTCGAACATAAATGGTAATACTCGAGTATACCTGGAATCAAGGGTCTCAATACCCAAAATCCCCGAACAGACTACCGTGGTTCGTTATCTAATCGTCCAGACCCTTGTCGGCCCGACTCGAATAACTTAGCCACAGGACTTGAGCTCATAGGTCATAAAAAGGTCGTTGGTTACAAATTTCCAAACGACGTCCGAACAGATACAGATACAGATACAGATATCAGATAGAGATACAGATTCATACCAAAATTAGCATCTGAACAGACAAGAGAACGAGTGTGATAAAGTACACCCTTGTCTCTAACAAATTAAACAGATTGCAGAGCAGAAATCAAGTTAAACAGCAATGGAGGGGAGTGGTACACTCACTGGCTCAATTTCAAAAGTTTTCACTTCAGATTGGCCTTAATCGCCAAGAAACCCTAAAATAATCAAAATAACCCATTTGAAGGTTTCATATCCAAAATCGAGTAAACATAATGCACAAGTGAGGCTCGACTACACGTCGTACGCCTTGCCAAATAAATACTAATGCAAGAGTGCAAAAACATGATTTTCTTGGAAACGAAACGGTAACATGAAGACCTAGGCGCAAATAACCCAAAAGCCTTCATTTCTATCACAAGCCAATTCAAACTTAAAGGAACCAAACGGCCTATAAAATCGGGCAGCACTTCCCCTAAATTTCTTACTTTTCCAGCCATCATGGCTTCATTATTCTTCTCATTCAAATCCAAAGGTACACACACAACAACAAGTTCATCCAATAGCCATTCAGCAAGCTCTAAGAAGTACAAAGACAAGTCAAGCTAGGGAAAAGTCCGGAAATGAAAGTTAAGTTCAAAACCAGAAAAATAGGTTTTGACGTCATTTTACGGTAATGGCACCAAAGGCACTACGATTGTTGGATAAAGGTGCAAGACCAATCGTTTCGAAGCTAAGAAATAGGGCTACAATATTGTAGAAGGTCACTCAACCCAGTTTCGAGTGTAACCAGGTCAAAAATGTAAGATACTATACCAGAATCACAAAAACAGGTTCACAAAATGCATTCCGGTGTAAACATCATAACTCAGTCTACACAAGTCCAAATCCCAAAATTCCAAAACCACTTGAAAGCTAAGAAACAGGGTTACATTTCATCAGAAGACCTCAACAACCAATTCCAAAGAAATTCCAGTCAAAACAACCAATTACAGTCGCAGTTTTCCAATCCTGATGAACCCAGAACAGCAATAGTAAAATAGACATTTCTCTCTCTACACTACTCCAAATGACCTGAAATTTTACAAGAACCTCAAACACATCAATACCTACAACTTTCATGTTTTAAGCAAAGGCCAATTCTGCCTCTAACCATATGATATAAAATCGGAAAGATTTGGGGGTTATGAACCCTAACTTTTCACATTTTCTTCCAAATCCAATATTGGTTGCAATTACCAATCATTTACACCTACTAGAGTCATTACCCCTCATTACCAACCATCATACATAACCACAACATCATGATCACATTAAACCAGAAAATTCATCAATAAAATAAAAACTTCACCAATTCATCTAAAACAAAGAAATAAACCACAAATTTCAGCACTTTAGCCACCACTAGGCACAAATTAAGCATCATTAGGTGTAGGAGGAAGTTCAAGTACCACTTACCTAGTAAACAAGAGAAAAGGAGTTGTAGAACACCTTAGCTTCCTTGAACACTTCCACAAAAACACTTACTAGCACCAAAGGGAGGGATTTTATGGAGAAGAAACAAATTTAAGCACTTGGTTTGGATGATTTGCACTAGTTGGAGAGTTTTTCTTTGAAGAGTTTTCTTCCTTCTTGAGTTTAAGGTGGCCGGCCAACAAGGAGAAAGAAAGAATGAATTTTTAGTCAATTTTTGAGATATTTAAGCAATTGGTCAAAAGTCAAAAAAAAAATGAATAGTAAGTCATAACTCAAGACTTAATCATAAGGTGACACTTGTCACCCTATTTAATGCATCAATATCCTTTTATTCCCTCTCACTCTAATCCATAAGGTATCCTCTAATCATCTCTTAACACCCGGTAAATTAAACTCAGTATCCAAATCTTAACCTAGTTAGCCGAATTTCTCTGAACTTTTCGCCCTAATGGGTCCCACGTCCGATATACGTTCTTAATTTCTCAAAAACTATTCGATACTAGAAAAATCATTTAAAAACTATATTCACTCAAAAAATTTATTTTCACAATTTTTTTGAATAAAGAAAATGTGGAAAAACGAGCAATTCAAAGAATATAAAATCTAGAAATTAAGGAGATTACGGGTCCTCACAGTTTTTACTGAAGTTCATAGGGATTTTGTGGATAATTCCAATTTCATGGAGCAGTGAGTACAGAAACATATCCATCACAAATCTCAACTATGCGTCACTGCCGCAATTCTTTTGCTGTTCCATTAAAGGTTAGGTTAGTTTATTCTGAAGTTCAGTGCCCATACCAAGTCACTATCTTGATCTGGTGCCACTGAGTCTACTATTGGTATCAAGTATGAAAAGACCTACATTGAATAGATTATATTCTTCTGGAAGAAACATGTTGTTCATGTAGGGTACACCCATCCTTAATAATTTCATGAATTTTGCCATTAACTTTTTGTAGGTCAACACAAATATGCTTTGCCTATGACCTATTAAAGAATTAGTTATCTATCTGTATTTGTCGCATTATTCGTTGGATATGCACAACCTGTAGGCCTGTCCTACAAACCAGCCAAACACCTAAGCTTGAGCTTGGCATCATGGATTCAGCCAAGTACAGCATCATGTAGTTCGCAGGTTGCTCATAGGAGGATGCCGAAATTTTACTTTTAATGGGCAACCTATAATTGACTTGTGATAAATATTCTCAAACTATACGGGGGCAATACTTTAATTTTGTAAAGGAGTATTTTGAAGAATTCCAAATTTTCAAGGGGTGGAAAGGTAATATCTTGGATAAGTAGGGTGGGGGTGGTGACGGTGGTCCCCTACACCCCTGTAACCAAAGGTCTGGGATGGATTGCTGGAGATTATTGGTGGTGCAAGGTTTGCAGAGTTTGGTGTTTGGCATATGTAGCGCCTTGAATATAATATTTTAGCTCAATATGCTTCTTTGAGGCTCAAGCTAGAAGAAAATGAATCACTGAGCTAAGAACCAAATTGAGCAGCATCCTTCTCACTGGGGACTAGGAATGTTTGATAGCTGAGCAATGGTTTACTGTGGGCAATTAAGAAGCCAGAATAACAAAGTGAAACATTAACACCTGCATGTAATACCAGTTAATGTATTCAGTCTCTGATACTTATCCTAGTGTTATATGAAGTACTGCACCTTAACAACTTGCAATGGTCTACAATGTATATGTGTAAGTTTGAATTCTTATCCATTTTTCCTATCACAGTTCATAAATGGAGAACCTGCTTACGAAGCATGTTGCCGAACTAGTGTTGGTGGATACCATGTTACCGATTATCTGAAGCAGCTTCTTTCACTTAAATATCCCCATCACATGTAAGCTTGAGAATGCCGGTCCCTCTGTAAATGCAATTGGAACTTTTCTTCATTTGTTTTGTAGTCTTGATCGCTTATTTTTTTTAAAACAGTTCTAAGCTCACATGGGAAAAAGTTGAAGACCTTAAGATGGAACACTGTTACATTGCATCAGATTATACATCAGAAGTCCGAATATTTCAGGTAGTGTAGTTTGGTCTTTCTGACTTGTCTGCAACTATTCTGCTTTGCTTCTGCAATCATCTAAGCAATTCAACTTGTAGCAGAAAGGGGATAAAGAAGCTGAAGAAAAGACCAGGTGCTGGCAGCTTCCTTGGACTCCTGCACCAGCTGAAGAACAACCTTCAGAAGAAGAGCTAGCTGGAAAGGCTGCTCTAAAGGAGAGACAGGGTCAAAGACTAAGGGAGATGGCTGAAGCAAAGAGGTCCTCTCGAATTAATGAGCTTGAAAATGACATTAGAGGTTTGGAATTCCTCTTAAAGCAGCTCAAGCTGGTTGAAGAGAATAATGTTCCTGCATTTCTAGAGAGAGACTGGCTATGCCTCTAAACAGGAAATAGAATCTAATCTGGCAAAGGCAATACAATCTTTTTGCAAAGCAAAGGGCGAACAAGTTGAAACTGAGGAGAAGATGGACGCTTCCACGGCTGACAAGTATAATCTTGTCAATGTGCCTGACAATGTGCTGACACCAGAGCAGGTGTGTGTTCCGATTCCATGTGTTCTAACAGATCTTTGTCTTATAGTTTCTGTTGATTTTGGTATTTTCTACTGCACAGCAATTTCTAGTTAAACAAGATACAAGAGCAGTGAATGGCTGCTAAATTGGAACCACAGTATTGTTTTCATGTAATGTTCGTAACTTTCAGAAATTTAAATTTTTCACTCTTGTTTCCATGGCAGCTTAAAGAGAAAAGGAAGCAGTTGTTTCTCAAATCCACAACTGAGGCCAGGCAACGAGCTAAACAGAAGCGGATTGAAGAGGAATTAGAAAGAGAAAAGCAAATGAAAATGGAGGAGGAAAAGCGCTTGTATGTTTGTGATTCGCAAGCTTAACTTGTCTAATCATTGCTTGATGATATTGTAGATATGTGGTCTCTTTTACGTTGTATTGTCATTACATTATGCTTTGCTTCTGAATGTAGAGAGAAGCCAGACGTGATTTGGAGGATTTACGTGCTAAATACCGAGAGCTTTCTGAGAGAGTGGAGCAGCGAAAACGCTTGAAGCCAAATGGCAACAACACAAATGGGAACCAAAATGGTTCTGGAGGTGTGGGCCGTGGTGAAAGATTGAATGTTGCTCAAAGAGAGAGGATGCGCCTCCTGACAACAGCTGCATTTGATCGAGGGAAGGGCGAGGACACTTTTGGTAGCATTTGGGAGTTTTGTGGGGTAGAAAATGATGGAAAGCATTTGATTTGGATAAATGAACTCCTACTATTATGGTTACCACCGAATGTGGGCGGAAAGCATCGAAAAAAAGCTAAGAATGCCTAATAAAATTTTTCTAAATGCCAATTTTGTTCTCAAATGTATGCTGAATAAATTTTTATTAACACACACACACACACACACACATATATATATATCCAAAATCATCACTAATCCTACCTTAACTCAAAAACAATATTAAAATCTAATTTTTTTCCTTTCTCTTCTTTTCTTTTCTTTCATAATGTAGCATTTTCTATCATTTGTTTTCTAATCTAAACATCCAAATTAACTATAAATATTAGAATTTGAAAGATTTTGAAAAGAAATTGAACGATACAAAGTATGATATTTTTAAAGAAAAAATTCACAATAGATGGCTAATGATAAAAAAATAGTAAAATTTGTTCAAAACGTACATCATATTTTACAAAATAATTTTTTCGTCCTTCATTTAAAAAAGTGTATTTTTACGTTTCTTACAAATTGATATTGAACAATTTTGGTACCTACCTAAATTTTTGACTAGTTTTTTATTGGAATCTATCACACGCTTTACACATGATAATTTTTTAAGGACAAGATTGTCAAATTAAAATTTACATAATTTGATCCATAGTTCCTCATATTTAACAAAATAAAATTTTGTCTCTCATATTTCACAAAATAAATTGTATCATCTCTCATATTTTATAAAATAAATTTTTTCATCCCTTATTGACTATGTGTACAAATAATTTTTTAAATCTAATTAATTTTACCTAAATAATATGAATAGCATGTAATGTATTTTTATTTGCTTTCATCTAAGTAGACTAATTGTAGTTATACACATGCTATTCAATAGATATATACATTGGTTTAAAAATAATAATTTTATTTTAAATCAATATATATTTTTATTTGATTTCACCATGTGAATCTATTCAATATTTATGGCTTTTTCTCTTTTGTTAATAATTCATTTATTGAGTTATATAATAAGGTTATCTAATTAATCGGTCCTAAATCGAATTCTATAGTCATGCTAACAAATTGTATTTTAAATATGAAATGCTAACAAATTGTATTTTAAATATGAAATTTTGACTCGCCACTTTTAAGATCAACAATTGAATTAATTGGTTTGTGATTGTTTTAAAATTTGAAAGTGTCAATCGCTTACTTCTTTTGTCATACTTTTCCTTCGTTTCTTTTTTCTGTTCAAATTTAATTCAATATAAACACTTGATAATATTTAGAATTAAATGTTTTCTTTGTTTTCAATTTTTGAATAAAAGTAAAATGAACATGAGTAGAAAATTAACATTCTTTAAAACTCCTTTATATATCTATTTAATTTTACTGGAATATTACATTCAGACGAAATCAAATAAAGACATATTATATGCTATTTATATTGTTCATGTGAAATTAAATAGACATATATACATGAGTTACTTTTTAAAGTTATTTGCATATATGATCAATGATGGATAAAAAAATTTAATTTATAAAATATGAGGGTCGAAACAATTCATTTTGTGAAATGTGAAATATTATCAATCAGATTATGTAAATTTTGATTTGCTAATTTTGTCCTTAAAAATGATCACGTGCAAAAGCACGTGGTGGATTCCAATAAAAAAACTAGATGCAAATTTAGGTAGAGATGAAATTTGACAAATATGAATTTATAAGGGACGTAAAAATACACTTTTAAAAGTGAGAAACAAAAAATTCATTTTGCAAACAATAAGGGGTGTTTTGAACGATTTTTCCTAAAAAAAATATAAAATATGCTATGTTTTATTGATTTATTTCTTTAATTTACGGGTCTATTATTTCACATGTTTTACAAGAAATTTTCATCATCTGTAATTAAAAAAAAATCAAATCTCAAGCAACGTTTGGATTAATAAAAGGGTGCAATTTTAAAGGAAAAACAAATAAATCAAAGCAGAAAAAAAATTGTCTAACCATTTTGTTTGCGTTACTTATACAAAAAAAAAAAGAAAAGAAACACCGAATATTCTGAAAAAGAAAGGAAAGAATAGATTATGTATAGTTGCATTTTAGCTGTAACTGAATAAAATCTAATTGTAAACATACTTTAATACTTTATTTATTTTTTGTGTATTTTCACATTCATCTTGTTATTGCTATAATAAATTTATGAAATAATAATATTTCGATGAAAATTTTAATCTTTTTTTAAGAGAAAGAAATTACAAGAAGTATTAAAATATAAAAAATTTTAAAATGTTAACAATCATCGCTACGAAATTTAGTATTCAAGATTTTCAATTTTTTCATGTTCAAAATCATGGTTAATTTAGTACAAATGACTAAATTGTTTCTGTCCATGTAAATACGTAATACTTCTTAAGTTGCAAGCATAGTAAAGATATTTGATCATTCATGAGACAAGTGTTGGGCCCAAATGACTTACAGGGAAAACAAGTGCTATTTTCAAATATTCCGGGGAGGGTAGCGAAATTGATAGAAATCTAAAGGGGGGTTTCTGAAATAATACCTATCATCAACACATATAACCATCATTGACTCACCTAGGGTTTTAACGCAACTGTTCTGGGACTCCTCCATCACCCATTCCCCGCCGCCCCATTACCCATTCCCCGCCGCCCCTCATCACCCATCAGAAAATGGTTAAGGGACGCCAAGGAGAGCGCGTCAGGTCATCTAATTTTCCGACTCCATCTCCATTTTCCCCTTATTCCGTAATTTCACTGAATTTGATTTTTCTCCCGACTTTTTGGGTTTAACCCCTGCAGGCTTTACGTGAGAGGAACTATATTGGGGTACAAGAGGTCGCAGTCCAACCAGTACCCGAACACTTCGTTGATTCAGATCGAAGGAGTGAACGCAAAGGAGGAGGTGGCTTGGTACCTCGGCAAGAAGATGGCGTACATCTACAAGGCTAAGGTTAAGAAGAATGGGTGCAGGTTGGACTTGAACTTAGCTCTGACGACGCCGCTGTTACGGTGAAGAATGGGTGTAGGTTGGACTTGAACTTAGCCTTGATAACGCCGCTGTTACCGTTAGGTAAGAGCGGCGTTGTCAGGGCTAGGTTCAAGTCTGCCCCCCAAGTCAGTGAGCGGCGTCGTCCGAGCTAAGAGGTAATATTAACTGTACTGCTGTTCCTTTATTTATCATTCCTATTTGGTTTGCTATTTCTTTTTCTTAAATGAATGTTTCTGTATTCTGATATTTCAGGGATCAAGGGTTCGGGTCTTCATGTACCCAAGCAATATTTAACGTATTCTTTATCCGCTTTTTTGAAAATTTTCCAAGGTTATGTTTATGGTTGCTTTTTGGTGAAAAATTTGTTACCTATACTTTCAGTGAGATGTTTCTTTTGCAATATCTGAATTAGAGTTTAATAATTTGGGTCATTTACGGGGATGCTCTGACTTGTAGAGTTTGGTAAACTGACCAATTGGTTAGATTATGAGTAACTTCAAGGTTGGTCGATATTTGGAGTTGATTTTTTGGGTTGGAGTCTGTATATATAGATATGTGGTCGCAATTTACTTTTGTTCCTCATATTGCTTTCATAAGTGGTTTCCCTTTGACAATGATGTGTGCTTGTACTAATTTTTGAAGCTTTCTTTGTTAGAATGGTTGTAAGAAGGAGCTGGTCTTTGTGAAGAGTTTGCTTGAAGTTTTACACATCCGTCTTTATGCAATACTAAAATTTGTAGGCTATAGAGCTCAGCTTGAGTAGCGGATGGTTTTACCAGATTTCTTGTGTTGGATTTTAGTTTTACCAGATTTATAGTTATGGCTTAAATTTTCAGACATGCATCATTTTAGTGAATGATGAGGGAACATGGAGAAGTTTTTCATGAGAACAGTTTGTGTGGTTACTGATGAACATGACCAAAAAATGTGGGTTGAGAGAGAGCGAGCAAGATGCGGATCTGAAGACAATACAGAGGATGTCAATCATGCTTAAAATTGTCTGTGTTACACAATTCATCCAAAATATGGCTGTTAGATATGCAGAATTGATGGAGACTTGTGTGCACAACATGTGGGGGGTGAAAGGTACAGATTTTGTTAATTTTCATAAGTAATATCCCCTCCACATTTCAGGAAGCATGTTAGAAAAGATGGCACTGTGGCTAGTTTCCAAGTATTTTGAAACTTCCCCAGTATAAGTTATCCAAAGTTACTCAGACACAGTTACTGCACTCTCATTTTTTTAAAAATTATTCCAAATAATCTTCAATCCGGAGGCATTTCAAAGTAACTTAGCCGGTTCAATTGAACCGGTATACTTGGAGGGGGCATGGACGCAGAACTGAACCAGTCCACCCTCACCAGGTCGACGCTAGGAAAGCCGCTTCATGAAAAGGTTCTTCTTTCTCTGCACATAAAACCTTCTCACCATTTGCAGTTGAGGTGGGAAAATAACTAGGGTTCACCTGCCACATCTGCAGTAATTACCCCCAAAAAAGAAAAGGAAAGGAAAGAAAAATGCCATTCATATAGAAGATAGAGAGGCAGACGGATTACAGCCAGTTCGATTCAACCGTCCCCAGCGTCATCGACAATGGCGGTTCGTATTTCCGCATTGGGTAACAAAAGCCCTGATTCTTTGGTTCGCTTAGATTAATTTGCATTGTGAAGTTGTGTTTTGATAAAATTACCGATAAATTACACCCTTCAATTATGATTTGGTCTTGTGATAGCTGGGCAGGGGAGGATGAGCCTCGGGTTATATTCCGGAAAATTTTAGGCCTCGTCATAAAACCACTGGTATCTCTTGATATACATATGTTCACATATATTTGTAATTTTCACTAGTGTAATTTTTTCGGCATTATGCCAATGTTAATCTCTCTGCCTGTGAAGTTGGATTTGAACTGAATATACCATTGTGCTAGATTTTTCCCCAATCTTCTTCTTCTTCTTCTTTTTTCCTATTTGAGCATGGCATGAATGATGGAAAACTTGTTTTTAACCGGTAGGCTGGATATCACTTGTATATACTGGCTCAACATAAGCAAAAATTCATGGGTCATGTGCTTGCCAAATTTCTTTTACCAAAGATTTGATTTTTGATGAAGATGAATAAGCTTCAAATGTCTTCCACCCTCAATTTTTGGTGCTTTCCTGTAATTGAATTCTTTTATTTTTTATTATTATTATTATTCAAATAATTGCATGCTAGGTCAGTATATCTGCTTCTTTGTTTTTGCTGGAGCACTAGATTGAGTGTAATTAATACAGTCAAATGATTTATGTATTTACATTTGTGGCCTTTCCTGTTCCACTCAACCTATAATTTATGATTTGAATGGAAAGAACAAAACCTCTGCATTCACATGTTTTAGATTGCAGAGGTTTTGGACTCATGGGTTCAAAATGGTAGCTTCACATGTTTGAATCTACACGTAGTTCCGAACTTCGACTTTTATAATTTGATTTTACATCAATTAAAAGTTTTTTCTGCATTCTTTCTAATGCACGTGAAACAGTCACAGTTGTTGGTGATCATAACCCAACGCTGCTAAGATATTTTGATTGCACATGTTCAGGACCTCGTTCATCTTTTGATGGCAATGTCGTTTATCAGTTTGAGATAATGGAATATATAAGTTTCATTAATTTTGAGTAGTAACTGGGTTTCAAGTTACCTTGCTGAAACTTTTCACTCTATATTCTCCAATGAATACTCTTTACTATAGAATGGTGATCAACTTGTTTCATAATTCTAATAGGATATAAAGCACACCCTCTGTGTCCATATGCGTCACACAGCAGTTACTTTCACCCTGTCAATAGTGAGATACTAAAAGTCGGTAATTTGTTAGACTCATAAGAAGCATGTGTTATGTGTTACATATTGATAACTTGCTTTCTCAATCTGCATCACAAAACTTATATCTGTCATTTTGTAGAAATGTTCTCAGTGAATTACCATCTTGATTTTATGAGTATTTACTAGCCATATGCCAATCTTTGGAGTTTGTTAAGAATATAAAAGCCCCAAATCATTCTAGCCTTTACTGCTTTACATAATATTACCTGAGGTCATATAAGCAGTATGTTTGATATTCAAGCAGTTTCCTCCGAAATCCACCTTACTGTTTATACAAGTCTGAACTGACTAATTAACGCCTAAACGCTTAGCTTCAGTCATAGCAATTGCATATCTTACAAAACGTAAGGTTTAACATAACAAAGAAACTCTGATTGGGGGCTGTAGATGAATGTAGAATAAGGCAGAATACATGACACATAATGTAATTTTCCTTTTCTTTTTTCGACTTTTCGTTAATCCAAATTTTTGGATATCTTAATATGTTCCATCGTTTAATCCAGGCGGGTGTGTCGTGCACCCATCTGGTTCGGTAGTGGTTCAGTCCCCTCCGTGTTACCCCTGGACCTCCTTAGGTCCGTCCCCTCCCCCTTAGTGTAGGATAGATTAGATTATACAACAGTTGTTGTCTCTGAAAAAAAAATAATAATATGTTGCATCAAGTTACCTTCAACATGTTTGTATGATGCTATTTTGCATTGATTGGAAACTGAAACATTTTCGTTTCTTACATCAACTTTATGTTCACAGATCAAGTTGCTGAGTTGTGTGTTTTTTCTTGCATGTATAGATTCTTGACTTCGGTTTTGATCGATTAGGTGCTGATCTGTCGCAGGTACTGCTACATCACCTTTCAATTCTTTACTCGACTATATCAAAGTTCTTTTTGGTGTGATCTGATGTAAAATGCAATGTGAGGCTTATCAATTCGGAAGCTGCTGGTTTTTCTTACTGTCATCATATTTTATGTGATTATCCGGTTTTGCTTGCAAAGCTATATATGTTGTATAGCGTGAATAGATAGTAGATTTATTCCTGGAGATCTGTTTGTCATTGCATCCACCCCCCTAGTTTTACTTATTAAACTTTTGTGACATTTCGTGCAGACCTAATGTTTCGTGTTGACTTTTTGTGTCATAAGCAGTTGAGATTCTGATTTGCACTTTATATATAACTGAGGTAAATACTGTGGGCTCAAAGCATTGAATGTCTTCATTGATCTCCTTAAAGAATTTACAAGCTTTCTTTGCAGGCAATGGTTGACATCCCAAAAATGCTGTGGTTTAGAATAAGCTTTTTATGTCAATTTGATTCATTTCTTCATGTTTATTTTTGTGCAGCTTGTAGATGTCTGACTTCATTTGTGTTTTTTGCAATATTTATCGCTTCATATTTGATTCCTGAATTTCTTGATTTTAGATATCAGCGTTGGAAATATTCATGTAGTTGATTTGATGGCAGAACGGATTGACCATCCTGTTTTGATCACCGAGTGTGCTATCCAGTCTCGTTGTAGAATGGCAGAACTTCTTTTTGAGTCTTATGGAGTTCCTTGAATAGTTATGCTTGCCAGTTGTTAGTTAACTGAAGCTTCTGCTTGTTTGGGCAAATATTTTAGTTACGGTGAAACAGGGATGCAAACTCTTAATATTATTGTCAACTGCATGTTTTATCTTTGTATGGATGTAGCATGATTGACACACGATGGTCACAGCGTATTGTACTTGTATTTCTCGTTTTATATGGTCCGATGCCATGAGTGCTTGGACTGTTGCTATTTTAATGTATCACATACTTTTTACTTTCCCTTTAGCAGCATTTGGTGTGGATGCCACATTCAGCTACAAGTACAACCAACAACTTGGAATATGTAATAGTGATGGTCTTGCAATTTGCTCAGGATTTATGACTAGTGATGCTATTTGGGTATGCTTCACTTGTTTTTGTGACAGCCCCACTTTCCCCTAAGGCGAACCAAAGGGGTTAGCGGACTGCCTGCCCAACTCTCGCCAGGACTAACGGTTCAGTTCGCATCGATCTAAGACGTTCCGGAATATACTAACGCGCGTAAACAAGTCAAAATGTCCAAATAAAAAAAAAATGAAACCGAAGTCGGCTATGAATAGTAACCGACCCGTCCGAACCCAACCAAATATCAAGCAAACATTCACATCTTGAAACTTAGCATTTACAAGCCAAAGTGGCATACAAAAGTATTCAAAAGTGGATACATGACTGGTTTGCCAATTCCAAAAGAGAAACGGACCCAAAAGTACATTTAGGGTTTAAATCAATAAGCTATACAAAAGATATGTTCAACTAGCTCAGTTCGGCAACCATTTATCAATTCCAGTCCAAAAGTGTTTATTTTCCTGTAAGGAAAACAAAAGGAACAGAAAGGGGTGAGCTTGCGCTCAATGAGGTACCAAACAGATAGCATTAAAATCATGGCATTTCACGGTTTAGCAAATCAAGTAACACATGCCAGATCTAAAGCAAAGGAACCAATGATTCAAATCAGAAGGATACGGGTGGCTCTCAGGAGCCAAATTTCCAGCGCATTACTTGATCTAAACCGGTTAACTCTCCGTCAACGTATATAGAACCAACGCGTCCGTAGATTCCACTTTACACCGAATTTCGTCCACCAAACACCCCTTTACCGGGCCCGCTCACCGCATTCGAACATAAATGGTAATACTCGAGTATATACCTGGAATCAAGGGTCTCAATACCCAAAATCCCCGAACAGACTACCGTGGTTCATTATCTAATCGTCCAGACCCTTGTCGGCCCGACTCGAATAACTTAGCCACAGGACTTGAGCTCATAGGTCATAAAAAGGTCGTTGGTTTACAAATTTCCAAACGACGTCCGAACAGATAACAGATACAGATATCAGATAGAGATACAGATTCATACCAAAATTAGCATCTGAACAGACAAGAGAACGAGTGTGATAAAGTACACCCTTGTCTCTAACAAATTAAAGATTGCAGAGCAGAAATCAAGTTAAACAGCAATGGAGGGGATGGTAACACTCACTGGCTCAATTTCAAAAGTTTTCACTTCAGATTGGCCTTAATCGCCAAGAAACCCTAAAATAATCAAAATAACCCATTTGAAGGTTTCATATCCAAAATCGAGTAAACATAATGCACAAGTGAGGCTCGACTACACGTCGTACGCCTTGCCAAATAAATACTAATGCAAGAGTGCAAAAACATGATTTTCTTGGAAACGAAACGGTAACATGAAGACCTAGGCGCAAATAAACCCAAAAGCCTTCATTTCTATCACAAGCCAATTCAAACTTAAAGGAACCAAACGGCCTATAAAATCGGGCAGCACTTCCCCTAAATTTCTTACTTTTCCAGCCATCATGGCTTCATTATTCTTCTCATTCAAATCCAAAGGTACACACACAACAACAAGTTCATCCAATAGCCATTCAGCAAGCTCTAAGAAGTACAAAAAGACAAGTCAAGCTAGGGAAAAGTCCGGAAATGAAAGTTAAGTTCAAAACCAGAAAAATAGGTTTTGACGTCATTTTACGGTAATGGCACCAAAGGCACTACGATTGTTGGATAAAGGTGCAAGACCAATCGTTTTCGAAGCTAAGAAATAGGGCTACAATATTGTAGAAGGTCACTCAACCCAGTTTCGAGTGTAACCAGGTCAAAAATGTAAGATACTATACCAGAATCACAAAAAACAGGTTCACAAAATGCATTCCGGTGTAAACATCATAACTCAGTCTACACAAGTCCAAATCCCAAAATTCCAAAACCAACTTGAAAGCTAAGAAACAGGGTTACATTTCATCAGAAGACCTCAACAACCAATTCCAAAGAAATTCCAGTCAAAACAACCAATTACAGTCGCAGTTTTCCAATCCTGATGAACCCAGAACAGCAATAGTAAATAGACATTTCTCTCTCTACACTACTCCAAATGACCTGAAATTTTACAAGAACCTCAAACACATCAATACCTACAACTTTCATGTTTTAAGCAAAGGCCAATTCTGCTCTAACCATATGATATAAAACCGGACAGATTTGGGGGTTATGAACCCTAACTTTTCACATTTTCTTCCAAATCCAAAATTGGTTGCAATTACCAATCATTTACACCTACTAGAGTCATTACCCCTCATTACCAACTATCATACATAACCACAACATCATGATCACATTAAACCAGAAAATTCATCAATAAAATAAAAACTTCACCAATTCATCTAAAACTAAGAAATAAACCACAAATTTCAGCACTTTAGCCACCACTAGGCACAAATTAAGCATCATTAGGTGTAGGAGGAAGTTCAAGTACCACTTACCTAGTAAACAAGAGAAAAGGAGTTGTAGAACACCTTAGCTTCCTTGAACACTTCCACAAAAACACTTACTAGCACCAAAGGGAGGGATTTTATGGAGAAGAAACAAATTTAAGCACTTGGTTTGGATGATTTGCACTAGTTGGAGAGTTTTTCTTTGAAGAGTTTTCTTCCTTCTTGAGTTTAAGGTGGCCGGCCAACAAGGAGAAAGAAAGAATGAATTTTTAGTCAATTTTTGAGATATTTAAGCAATTGGTCAAAAGTCAAAAAAAAAATGAATAGTAAGTCATAACTCAAGACTTAATCATAAGGTGACACTTGTCACCCTATTTAATGCATCAATATCCTTTTATTCCCTCTCACTCTAATCCATAAGGTATCCTCTAATCATCTCTTAACACCCGGTAAATTAAACTCAGTATCCAAATCTTAACCTAGTTAGCCGAATTTCTCTGAACTTTTCGCCCTAATGGGTCCCACGTCCGATATACGTTCTTAATTTCTCAAAAACTATTCGATACTAGAAAAATCATTTAAAAACTATATTCACTCAAAAAATTTATTTTCACAATTTTTTTGAATAAAGAAAATGTGGAAAAACGAGCAATTCAAAGAATATAAAATCTAGAAATTAAGGAGATTACGGGTCCTCACAGTTTTTACTGAAGTTCATAGGGATTTTGTGGATAATTCCAATTTCATGGAGCAGTGAGTACAGAAACATATCCATCACAAATCTCAACTATGCGTCACTGCCGCAATTCTTTTGCTGTTCCATTAAAGGTTAGGTTAGTTTATTCTGAAGTTCAGTGCCCATACCAAGTCACTATCTTGATCTGGTGCCACTGAGTCTACTATTGGTATCAAGTATGAAAAGACCTACATTGAATAGATTATATTCTTCTGGAAGAAACATGTTGTTCATGTAGGGTACACCCATCCTTAATAATTTCATGAATTTTGCCATTAACTTTTTGTAGGTCAACACAAATATGCTTTGCCTATGACCTATTAAAGAATTAGTTATCTATCTGTATTTGTCGCATTATTCGTTGGATATGCACAACCTGTAGGCCTGTCCTACAAACCAGCCAAACACCTAAGCTTGAGCTTGGCATCATGGATTCAGCCAAGTACAGCATCATGTAGTTCGCAGGTTGCTCATAGGAGGATGCCGAAATTTTACTTTTAATGGGCAACCTATAATTGACTTGTGATAAATATTCTCAAACTATACGGGGGCAATACTTTAATTTTGTAAAGGAGTATTTTGAAGAATTCCAAATTTTCAAGGGGTGGAAAGGTAATATCTTGGATAAGTAGGGTGGGGGTGGTGACGGTGGTCCCCTACACCCCTGTAACCAAAGGTCTGGGATGGATTGCTGGAGATTATTGGTGGTGCAAGGTTTGCAGAGTTTGGTGTTTGGCATATGTAGCGCCTTGAATATAATATTTTAGCTCAATATGCTTCTTTGAGGCTCAAGCTAGAAGAAAATGAATCACTGAGCTAAGAACCAAATTGAGCAGCATCCTTCTCACTGGGGACTAGGAATGTTTGATAGCTGAGCAATGGTTTACTGTGGGCAATTAAGAAGCCAGAATAACAAAGTGAAACATTAACACCTGCATGTAATACCAGTTAATGTATTCAGTCTCTGATACTTATCCTAGTGTTATATGAAGTACTGCACCTTAACAACTTGCAATGGTCTACAATGTATATGTGTAAGTTTGAATTCTTATCCATTTTTCCTATCACAGTTCATAAATGGAGAACCTGCTTACGAAGCATGTTGCCGAACTAGTGTTGGTGGATACCATGTTACCGATTATCTGAAGCAGCTTCTTTCACTTAAATATCCCCATCACATGTAAGCTTGAGAATGCCGGTCCCTCTGTAAATGCAATTGGAACTTTTCTTCATTTGTTTTGTAGTCTTGATCGCTTATTTTTTTTAAAACAGTTCTAAGCTCACATGGGAAAAAGTTGAAGACCTTAAGATGGAACACTGTTACATTGCATCAGATTATACATCAGAAGTCCGAATATTTCAGGTAGTGTAGTTTGGTCTTTCTGACTTGTCTGCAACTATTCTGCTTTGCTTCTGCAATCATCTAAGCAATTCAACTTGTAGCAGAAAGGGGATAAAGAAGCTGAAGAAAAGACCAGGTGCTGGCAGCTTCCTTGGACTCCTGCACCAGCTGAAGAACAACCTTCAGAAGAAGAGCTAGCTGGAAAGGCTGCTCTAAAGGAGAGACAGGGTCAAAGACTAAGGGAGATGGCTGAAGCAAAGAG
This sequence comes from Coffea eugenioides, assembly GCF_003713205.1. NCBI lineage: Eukaryota > Viridiplantae > Streptophyta > Magnoliopsida > Gentianales > Rubiaceae > Coffea > Coffea eugenioides. The sequence goes on from NW_020862007.1 coordinate 30,158, forward strand.
GTCCTCTCGAATTAATGAGCTTGAAAATGACATTAGAGGTTTGGAATTCCTCTTAAAGCAGCTCAAGCTGGTTGAAGAGAATAATGTTCCTGCATTTCTAGAGAGAGACTGGCTATGCCTCTAAACAGGAAATAGAATCTAATCTGGCAAAGGCAATACAATCTTTTTGCAAAGCAAAGGGCGAACAAGTTGAAACTGAGGAGAAGATGGACGCTTCCACGGCTGACAAGTATAATCTTGTCAATGTGCCTGACAATGTGCTGACACCAGAGCAGGTGTGTGTTCCGATTCCATGTGTTCTAACAGATCTTTGTCTTATAGTTTCTGTTGATTTTGGTATTTTCTACTGCACAGCAATTTCTAGTTAAACAAGATACAAGAGCAGTGAATGGCTGCTAAATTGGAACCACAGTATTGTTTTCATGTAATGTTCGTAACTTTCAGAAATTTAAATTTTTCACTCTTGTTTCCATGGCAGCTTAAAGAGAAAAGGAAGCAGTTGTTTCTCAAATCCACAACTGAGGCCAGGCAACGAGCTAAACAGAAGCGGATTGAAGAGGAATTAGAAAGAGAAAAGCAAATGAAAATGGAGGAGGAAAAGCGCTTGTATGTTTGTGATTCGCAAGCTTAACTTGTCTAATCATTGCTTGATGATATTGTAGATATGTGGTCTCTTTTACGTTGTATTGTCATTACATTATGCTTTGCTTCTGAATGTAGAGAGAAGCCAGACGTGATTTGGAGGATTTACGTGCTAAATACCGAGAGCTTTCTGAGAGAGTGGAGCAGCGAAAACGCTTGAAGCCAAATGGCAACAACACAAATGGGAACCAAAATGGTTCTGGAGGTGTGGGCCGTGGTGAAAGATTGAATGTTGCTCAAAGAGAGAGGATGCGCCTCCTGACAACAGCTGCATTTGATCGAGGGAAGGGCGAGGACACTTTTGGTAGCATTTGGGAGTTTTGTGGGGTAGAAAATGATGGAAAGCATTTGATTTGGATAAATGAACTCCTACTATTATGGTTACCACCGAATGTGGGCGGAAAGCATCGAAAAAAAGCTAAGAATGCCTAATAAAATTTTTCTAAATGCCAATTTTGTTCTCAAATGTGTGCTGAATAAATTTTTATTAACACACACACACACACACACATATATATATATCCAAAATCATCACTAATCCTACCTTAACTCAAAAACAATATTAAAATCTAATTTTTTTCCTTTCTCTTCTTTTCTTTTCTTTCATAATGTAGCATTTTCTATCATTTGTTTTCTAATCTAAACATCCAAATTAACTATAAATATTAGAATTTGAAAGATTTTGAAAAGAAATTGAACGATACAAAGTATGATATTTTTAAAGAAAAAATTCACAATAGATGGCTAATGATAAAAAAATAGTAAAATTTGTTCAAAACGTACATCATATTTTACAAAATAATTTTTTCGTCCTTCATTTAAAAAAGTGTATTTTTACGTTTCTTACAAATTGATATTGAACAATTTTGGTACCTACCTAAATTTTTGACTAGTTTTTTATTGGAATCTATCACACGCTTTACACATGATAATTTTTTAAGGACAAGATTGTCAAATTAAAATTTACATAATTTGATCCATAGTTCCTCATATTTAACAAAATAAAATTTTGTCTCTCATATTTCACAAAATAAATTGTATCATCTCTCATATTTTATAAAATAAATTTTTTCATCCCTTATTGACTATGTGTACAAATAATTTTTTAAATCTAATTAATTTTACCTAAATAATATGAATAGCATGTAATGTATTTTTATTTGCTTTCATCTAAGTAGACTAATTGTAGTTATACACATGCTATTCAATAGATATATACATTGGTTTAAAAATAATAATTTTATTTTAAATCAATATATATTTTTATTTGATTTCACCATGTGAATCTATTCAATATTTATGGCTTTTTCTCTTTTGTTAATAATTCATTTATTGAGTTATATAATAAGGTTATCTAATTAATCGGTCCTAAATCGAATTCTATAGTCATGCTAACAAATTGTATTTTAAATATGAAATGCTAACAAATTGTATTTTAAATATGAAATTTTGACTCGCCACTTTTAAGATCAACAATTGAATTAATTGGTTTGTGATTGTTTTAAAATTTGAAAGTGTCAATCGCTTACTTCTTTTGTCATACTTTTCCTTCGTTTCTTTTTTCTGTTCAAATTTAATTCAATATAAACACTTGATAATATTTAGAATTAAATGTTTTCTTTGTTTTCAATTTTTGAATAAAAGTAAAATGAACATGAGTAGAAAATTAACATTCTTTAAAACTCCTTTATATATCTATTTAATTTTACTGGAATATTACATTCAGACGAAATCAAATAAAGACATATTATATGCTATTTATATTGTTCATGTGAAATTAAATAGACATATATACATGAGTTACTTTTTAAAGTTATTTGCATATATGATCAATGATGGATAAAAAAATTTAATTTATAAAATATGAGGGTCGAAACAATTCATTTTGTGAAATGTGAAATATTATCAATCAGATTATGTAAATTTTGATTTGCTAATTTTGTCCTTAAAAATGATCACGTGCAAAAGCACGTGGTGGATTCCAATAAAAAAACTAGATGCAAATTTAGGTAGAGATGAAATTTGACAAATATGAATTTATAAGGGACGTAAAAATACACTTTTAAAAGTGAGAAACAAAAAATTCATTTTGCAAACAATAAGGGGTGTTTTGAACGATTTTTCCTAAAAAAAATATAAAATATGCTATGTTTTATTGATTTATTTCTTTAATTTACGGGTCTATTATTTCACATGTTTTACAAGAAATTTTCATCATCTGTAATTAAAAAAAAATCAAATCTCAAGCAACGTTTGGATTAATAAAAGGGTGCAATTTTAAAGGAAAAACAAATAAATCAAAGCAGAAAAAAAATTGTCTAACCATTTTGTTTGCGTTACTTATACAAAAAAAAAAAGAAAAGAAACACCGAATATTCTGAAAAAGAAAGGAAAGAATAGATTATGTATAGTTGCATTTTAGCTGTAACTGAATAAAATCTAATTGTAAACATACTTTAATACTTTATTTATTTTTTGTGTATTTTCACATTCATCTTGTTATTGCTATAATAAATTTATGAAATAATAATATTTCGATGAAAATTTTAATCTTTTTTTAAGAGAAAGAAATTACAAGAAGTATTAAAATATAAAAAATTTTAAAATGTTAACAATCATCGCTACGAAATTTAGTATTCAAGATTTTCAATTTTTTCATGTTCAAAATCATGGTTAATTTAGTACAAATGACTAAATTGTTTCTGTCCATGTAAATACGTAATACTTCTTAAGTTGCAAGCATAGTAAAGATATTTGATCATTCATGAGACAAGTGTTGGGCCCAAATGACTTACAGGGAAAACAAGTGCTATTTTCAAATATTCCGGGGAGGGTAGCGAAATTGATAGAAATCTAAAGGGGGGTTTCTGAAATAATACCTATCATCAACACATATAACCATCATTGACTCACCTAGGGTTTTAACGCAACTGTTCTGGGACTCCTCCATCACCCATTCCCCGCCGCCCCATTACCCATTCCCCGCCGCCCCTCATCACCCATCAGAAAATGGTTAAGGGACGCCAAGGAGAGCGCGTCAGGTCATCTAATTTTCCGACTCCATCTCCATTTTCCCCTTATTCCGTAATTTCACTGAATTTGATTTTTCTCCCGACTTTTTGGGTTTAACCCCTGCAGGCTTTACGTGAGAGGAACTATATTGGGGTACAAGAGGTCGCAGTCCAACCAGTACCCGAACACTTCGTTGATTCAGATCGAAGGAGTGAACGCAAAGGAGGAGGTGGCTTGGTACCTCGGCAAGAAGATGGCGTACATCTACAAGGCTAAGGTTAAGAAGAATGGGTGCAGGTTGGACTTGAACTTAGCTCTGACGACGCCGCTGTTACGGTGAAGAATGGGTGTAGGTTGGACTTGAACTTAGCCTTGATAACGCCGCTGTTACCGTTAGGTAAGAGCGGCGTTGTCAGGGCTAGGTTCAAGTCTGCCCCCCAAGTCAGTGAGCGGCGTCGTCCGAGCTAAGAGGTAATATTAACTGTACTGCTGTTCCTTTATTTATCATTCCTATTTGGTTTGCTATTTCTTTTTCTTAAATGAATGTTTCTGTATTCTGATATTTCAGGGATCAAGGGTTCGGGTCTTCATGTACCCAAGCAATATTTAACGTATTCTTTATCCGCTTTTTTGAAAATTTTCCAAGGTTATGTTTATGGTTGCTTTTTGGTGAAAAATTTGTTACCTATACTTTCAGTGAGATGTTTCTTTTGCAATATCTGAATTAGAGTTTAATAATTTGGGTCATTTACGGGGATGCTCTGACTTGTAGAGTTTGGTAAACTGACCAATTGGTTAGATTATGAGTAACTTCAAGGTTGGTCGATATTTGGAGTTGATTTTTTGGGTTGGAGTCTGTATATATAGATATGTGGTCGCAATTTACTTTTGTTCCTCATATTGCTTTCATAAGTGGTTTCCCTTTGACAATGATGTGTGCTTGTACTAATTTTTGAAGCTTTCTTTGTTAGAATGGTTGTAAGAAGGAGCTGGTCTTTGTGAAGAGTTTGCTTGAAGTTTTACACATCCGTCTTTATGCAATACTAAAATTTGTAGGCTATAGAGCTCAGCTTGAGTAGCGGATGGTTTTACCAGATTTCTTGTGTTGGATTTTAGTTTTACCAGATTTATAGTTATGGCTTAAATTTTCAGACATGCATCATTTTAGTGAATGATGAGGGAACATGGAGAAGTTTTTCATGAGAACAGTTTGTGTGGTTACTGATGAACATGACCAAAAAATGTGGGTTGAGAGAGAGCGAGCAAGATGCGGATCTGAAGACAATACAGAGGATGTCAATCATGCTTAAAATTGTCTGTGTTACACAATTCATCCAAAATATGGCTGTTAGATATGCAGAATTGATGGAGACTTGTGTGCACAACATGTGGGGGGTGAAAGGTACAGATTTTGTTAATTTTCATAAGTAATATCCCCTCCACATTTCAGGAAGCATGTTAGAAAAGATGGCACTGTGGCTAGTTTCCAAGTATTTTGAAACTTCCCCAGTATAAGTTATCCAAAGTTACTCAGACACAGTTACTGCACTCTCATTTTTTTAAAAATTATTCCAAATAATCTTCAATCCGGAGGCATTTCAAAGTAACTTAGCCGGTTCAATTGAACCGGTATACTTGGAGGGGGCATGGACGCAGAACTGAACCAGTCCACCCTCACCAGGTCGACGCTAGGAAAGCCGCTTCATGAAAAGGTTCTTCTTTCTCTGCACATAAAACCTTCTCACCATTTGCAGTTGAGGTGGGAAAATAACTAGGGTTCACCTGCCACATCTGCAGTAATTACCCCCAAAAAAGAAAAGGAAAGGAAAGAAAAATGCCATTCATATAGAAGATAGAGAGGCAGACGGATTACAGCCAGTTCGATTCAACCGTCCCCAGCGTCATCGACAATGGCGGTTCGTATTTCCGCATTGGGTAACAAAAGCCCTGATTCTTTGGTTCGCTTAGATTAATTTGCATTGTGAAGTTGTGTTTTGATAAAATTACCGATAAATTACACCCTTCAATTATGATTTGGTCTTGTGATAGCTGGGCAGGGGAGGATGAGCCTCGGGTTATATTCCGGAAAATTTTAGGCCTCGTCATAAAACCACTGGTATCTCTTGATATACATATGTTCACATATATTTGTAATTTTCACTAGTGTAATTTTTTCGGCATTATGCCACTGTTAATCTCTCTGCCTGTGAAGTTGGATTTGAACTAAATATGAGAGTGCGAAGGCAATACAATCTTTATGCAAAGCAAAGGGCGAACAAGTTGAAACTGAGGAGAAGATGGACGCTTCCACGGCTGACAAGTATAATCTTGTCAATGTGCCTGACAAGTGCTGACACCAGAGCAGGTGTGTGTTCCGATTCCATGTGTTCTAACAGATCTTTGTCTTATAGTTTCTGTTGATTTTGGTATTTTCTACTGCACAGCAATTTCTAGTTAAACAAGATACAAGAGCAGTGAATGGCTGCTAAATTGGAACCACAGTATTGTTTTCATGTAATGTTCGTAACTTTCAGAAATTTAAATTTTTCACTCTTGTTTCCATGGCAGCTTAAAGAGAAAAGGAAGCAGTTGTTTCTCAAATCCACAACTGAGGCCAGGCAACGAGCTAAACAGAAGCGGATTGAAGAGGAATTAGAAAGAGAAAAGCAAATGAAAATGGAGGAGGAAAAGCGCTTGTATGTTTGTGATTCGCAAGCTTAACTTGTCTAATCATTGCTTGATGATATTGTAGATATGTGGTCTCTTTTACGTTGTATTGTCATTACATTATGCTTTGCTTCTGAATGTAGAGAGAAGCCAGACGTGATTTGGAGGATTTACGTGCTAAATACCGAGAGCTTTCTGAGAGAGTGGAGCAGCGAAAACGCTTGAAGCCAAATGGCAACAACACAAATGGGAACCAAAATGGTTCTGGAGGTGTGGGCCGTGGTGAAAGATTGAATGTTGCTCAAAGAGAGAGGATGCGCCTCCTGACAACAGCTGCATTTGATCGAGGGAAGGGCGAGGACACTTTTGGTAGCATTTGGGAGTTTTGTGGGGTAGAAAATGATGGAAAGCATTTGATTTGGATAAATGAACTCCTACTATTATGGTTACCACCGAATGTGGGCGGAAAGCATCGAAAAAAAGCTAAGAATGCCTAATAAAATTTTTCTAAATGCCAATTTTGTTCTCAAATGTGTGCTGAATAAATTTTTATTAACACACACACACACACACACATATATATATATCCAAAATCATCACTAATCCTACCTTAACTCAAAAACAATATTAAAATCTAATTTTTTTCCTTTCTCTTCTTTTCTTTTCTTTCATAATGTAGCATTTTCTATCATTTGTTTTCTAATCTAAACATCCAAATTAACTATAAATATTAGAATTTGAAAGATTTTGAAAAGAAATTGAACGATACAAAGTATGATATTTTTAAAGAAAAAATTCACAATAGATGGCTAATGATAAAAAAATAGTAAAATTTGTTCAAAACGTACATCATATTTTACAAAATAATTTTTTCGTCCTTCATTTAAAAAAGTGTATTTTTACGTTTCTTACAAATTGATATTGAACAATTTTGGTACCTACCTAAATTTTTGACTAGTTTTTTATTGGAATCTATCACACGCTTTACACATGATCATTTTTTAAGGACAAGATTGTCAAATTAAAATTTACATAATTTGATTCATAGTTCCTCATATTTAACAAAATAAAATTTTGTCTCTCTTATTTCACAAAATAAATTGTATCATCTCTCATATTTTATAAAATAAATTTTTTCATCCCTTATTGACTATGTGTACAAATAATTTTTTAAATCTAACTAATTTTACCTAAATAATATGAATAGCATGTAATTTATTTTTATTTGCTTTCATCTAAGTAGACTAATTGTAGTTATACACATGCTATTCAATAGATATATACATTGGTTTAAAAATAATAATTTTATTTTAAATCAATATATATTTTTATTTGATTTCACCATGTGAATCTATTCAATATTTATGGCTTTTTCCCTTTTGTTAATAATTCATTTATTGAGTTACATAATAAGGTCATCTAATAAATCGGTCCTAAATCGAATTCTATAGTCATGCTAACAAATTGTATTTTAAATATGAAATTTTGACTCGCCACTTTTAAGATCAATAATTGAATTAATTGGTTTGTGATTGTTTTAAAATTTGAAAGTGTCAATCACTTACTTCTTTTGTCATACTTTTCCTTCGTTTGTTTTTTCTGTTCAAATTTAATTCAATATAAACACTTGATAATATTTAGAATTAAATGTTTTCTTTGTTTTTAATTTTTGAATAAAAGTAAAATGAACTTGAGTAGAAAATTAACATTTTTTTAAACTCCTTTATATATCTATTTAATTTCACTTGAATATTACATTCAGACGAAATTAAATAAAGATATATTATATGCTATTTATATTGTTCATGTGAAATTAAATAGACATATATACATGAGTTACTTTTTAAAGTTATTTGCATATATGATCAATGATGGATAAAAAAATTTAATTTATAAAATATGAGGGTCGAAACAATTCATTTTGTGAAATGTGAGATATTATCAATCAGATTATGTAAATTTTGATTTGCTAATTTTGTCCTTAAAAATGATCACGTGCAAGGCACGTGGTGGATTCCAATAAAAAAACTAGATGCAAATTTAGGTAGAGATGAAATTTGACAAATATGAATTTATAAGGGACGTAAAAATACACTTTTAAAAGTGAGAAACAAAAAATTCATTTTGCAAACAATAAGGGGTGTTTTGAACGATTTTTCCTAAAAAAAATATAAAATATGCTATGTTTTATTGATTTATTTCTTTAATTTACGGGTCTATTATTTCACATGTTTTACAAGAAATTTTCATCATCTGTAATTAAAAAAAAATCAAATCTCAAGCAACGTTTGGATTAATAAAAGGGTGCAATTTTAAAGGAAAAACAAATAAATCAAAGCAGAAAAAAAATTGTCTAACCATTTTGTTTGCGTTACTTATACAAAAAAAAAAAGAAAAGAAACACCGAATATTCTGAAAAAGAAAGGAAAGAATAGATTATGTATAGTTGCATTTTAGCTGTAACTGAATAAAATCTAATTGTAAAC
>NW_020862008.1:0-31249 GCF_003713205.1 Coffea eugenioides
CTAGTACAAGTCAAGCTAGGGGAAAAGTCCGGAAATGAAAGTTAAGCTCAAAACCAGAAAAACAGTTTTGGACGTCATTTTACGGTAATAGTACCAAAGGCGCTACGATTGTCGGATGAAGGTACAAGACCCACCATTTCGAAACTAAGAACCAGGGCTACAACAATGTAGAAGGTCACTCAGTCCAAATCCCAGCACAACTAAGTCATATATGCCAAATACCAAACCAGAACCGTAATTGCAGGTTTGCAAATCACACTATGCTGTAATCAGTACAACTTAGTCTATACAGGTCCAAATGCAGAAATTACAAAGGCATATGGTAGCTAGGACATCAAGCTACATTTCATCAGAAGACCTCAACACCCAAATCCAAAAAATTTCCAGTCAAAACAACCCATTTCAGACACAGTTCTAACATCCTGATGAACCCAGAACAGCAATAGTAATTTCGACTTATCTCATTTTACACTACTCCGATTGACCTGAAATTTTGGAGGTACCTCTAAAATGTCATTCCCTACAACTTTCATGTTTTAAGCCAAGGCCAATTCGGCCTCTATCTATGACCTAAAAATTCGGACAGAATGTTCATCACAAAACCCTCACTTTTCAATTTTTGGTCCAAAACAAAAATTGGTTGCAATTAATCACTTTTCCCACCTCCTTAAGTCATTATAGACCATTTCCAATCATCATAGATAGCCACACAATCATGCTTATATTAAAACAGAAAAATCCCCAAAAATAATAAAACTTCATCATTCAACCAAAACTCAAGATTTAATCCATAAAATTGCATCTCATACAACCTCTAAGCATGATTTAAGCATCAATTAAGGGAGGAGGGTGGTTCTTCACAACTTACCTTGAATACAAGAGAGAGAGAGCTATTGGTCACCTTAACTTTCCAAACAACTCCACCAAACAACTCACAAACACTAAGTGAAGAGGTTTTATGGAGTAAAACTAAAATTAAACGGTTAAAAGTGAAGATTAAGCAAGCTTGGAGCAAAGAAATTGGAGAGCTTTTCTTCCCTTATTGCTTGAAGGTGGTCGGCCATATGAAGCTTAGAAATGAAGATATTTTTGGTCATTTTTGGTTATTTAAGTCAATGGTAAGAAAGGTCTTAAGGTAAGCCCAATCAAATGGTGACACTTGTCACCTTTAGGTTTAAAGCTTATCTTTTTGTCTCTCCAATACAAATATCTTAACACTTTGTAAAATAATATCACTTAATACAAAATGCCAACAAGTTGTCAAAAATATAATGCATTTACCGCACTAGCGGGTCCCACGTTCAAAATACGCTTTTAATTTCTCAAAAATTAACCGATACTACAAAAATCAATTTAAAACTATCTTTGCTCATAAACTTTATCTGGGGATTTTTTCTAATCAAGAAAATGTAGAAAAGGCGGGCGATTAAATAAAATAAACGCTAGAAAATTAGAAAATTTCCGGGTTCTCAAACTCATTTTTTTTCGCGTCACACAAGTCATGCATTTTCATGGTCAAAAATGAAAATTTCCACGAAAACAGAAATCTGGGCGCGAAACAGTGTTCATGGACAGTCAAGGGTATTTTGGTCATTTCACATGCTACAGTGCTCTAATCGAGTTGAATTTTTACAGGCAGATAGATAACACCATTTTCTACAACTTTTATGTTTTAAGTTAAGCCTAATTCAGTCTCTAACATGCTCAAATAAAATCAGACAGAACAGGCCTGTTTGGAACCCTAAAGCTGAAATTTCCACACAAAACCGAAATTTTCCGCAAATAATCGTAACTAACATATACAAGCTTCATTTTACACCATTACAAACCATCATACCATGATTAAACCATGATCATCATATAAAATCAGAAAAATCTCCATTAAATAAGAAATTTAACAAACACTACTTAAACCCATGAAGTCTTCCACAAATTAACATGTTAAGCCACTAGAAATCACTAATCTATCCTTCTTAAGAACAAAAGGGAAATTTCTTAGCAACTTACCTTTACAACTCAAGAAAGATAGTAGCTTAGGTTTCTTTCTCCTAAAACAACTCCACCAATACCTTAGAATCTCCTTAGCTAGCAAGTTTTATGAAGTGGTTTGCAATTTAATCGGTTAGAACTCAAGATTGGAGAAAGAAATTGAAGTGCAAGATGATGGATTTTCTCTCTTTTCTCCTCTCCATGGTTCGGCCAAGCAATCAAGAAGAATGAAGGAAATTTTGGTCAATTTTGATGTTTAGTAAAGGTAAAGAAAGTTTGGTCAAAGTCCACACCCAATAGGTTCATGACACTTGGCTCCTTTAATGTTTAAACTTATCTTCTTGTCTCTCCATACTAATTAATCTAGCTAACCTCTAATTGTCTCCTAGCACCTTGTAAAATAATATCACTTAATACAAAACTCCAACAAGTTGTCAAAAATATATCGCATTTACCGCACTAGCGGGTCCCACGTCCATAATACACTTCAAACTTAACGTGGATTAACTTGTATCAAGAAAATGATTTGAAAACTATATTCCCTTATAAAAATGTCTAGGAAATTAATATATTGAAGAAAGGTATAAAATTATAGACAAGGAAACAAAATAATGTTTAGAAAATATATAAAAATTTTTGGGTTCTCACACTCATTCTTTCGGGGCGTCACAGGTTCCCAAATAGTCAACATAGTCGATGACCAATCGACTTAGTCAAGAGAAAACGTATGGAGACGAGAATGAGAGGCACCTCCCACTCGAATCGAGTGTGGTACATACTGCCGCTCAGCACTTACAACTCAAGCACAAATACAAATACAAGTACAGGTCAATGCAAATCAAGTTACTTGTACAAGCATGAATGAGATATCACGTATTTAGTTGAGTTAGGTCAAATGCGATAAAGTACATACTTGCCCGACCAAACCAAGCAAATCTTATCCAATCACGTTGGTAAAGAATTTAAATCAAATATCAAATTCAATCATGTATTTGGAAGCACTCACCAAAGGTCTAGTGCTTTTCAAAATCACGTTTAGGTCCAACTCCTTGGTTGGAGTCCAAATCTGCGATAAAATATCATTTAAGAATGTAAAACTCTCTAGAGTTCGAAACATAGGAGTTTCGCTTCAGAAAATCAAATAAATGAAACTCATTTAAGTAGTATTCATTTTGCTTATCACACCCTAGAAAACTCATGCTCGCTCTTTTGGTGTTGTTAAAGAAGCAACTAAAACTTTGGAATTCACATTTGAGTCTAAAAGACGAGGAAAACATATTTCGACTGGTCACTACTTTCATTTTTCCAAGGGTACGAGTTTCGGCCAAATTTTAGCTTATATACCTCTATGAAAGAAGACTCGAATACCATTGATAATCCAAGTTTAATTCGACCTCAAATCTTCGCTCAAGTCACGAGTACACACGCCTAACCCTCGAGTGAAAATTTAGGCGGCATGCCCTTTGTGTTTAGCTATTTTCCAGCCATTTATGGCTTCATTATTTTCCTCAACTCAACTTAAATTCACACATAAACAATCTTAACACAATAGCCCTTCAACTAGGCTCAATGTCATCCAAATACAAGGCAATTCTAGCAATGTAACCATCAAAATCAAAGCTGGAAACTAGTATTAAAGAAAAATAGCTAAGTAACAGGTTTGACATCTTCCAGCATTTCGGTCACAGATGGAGCTACACTAATCAGATTTGGGTACATTTTATGGCTTTTCGAAGCTAAGATAGATACCTACATTTCCTATGAAGACATCAACACCCAGTTCTTGCATCTTCAAGGTCAAAAAATGAAATCTCAGAGAAAATAGAAAACTGTCGGTTAAACTGGGCATTTGGCAGTCAGGGGTATTTTTATCATTTCACATGCTAAAGTGCTCCGATTAACCTGAAATTTTACAGACAGCTAGCTCACTCAATTCCCTACAACTTTCATGTTTTGAACCAGACCTGATTCGGCCTTTATCATGGACGAATATGCAGGTCAGTTTGGTTCCAAAAACAGGACAGAATCACTATAATTGCTGAAATTGAACTTTTACTCTAGAAATTCATATCCAAACACTTCACCACATTCATTTCCTAGCTCAATACCATAAATTATGAGGTAAACAATGACAATCAAGGCTGAAAATTGCAAACTCTAGCTAAACATTCCACTATACCTGTCGCGCCCCACTTTTTGATGGTGCGTGGTGTGTGAGTAGTGGAATGTGAACGTGTGTAAAATGAAAATAAAAGGCCATGGGACTTGAAAATGTGACGATTTGGCCAAACGAAGTTCCAAAAGGGTTTTTGAATGAAAAAATGGAGTCGCCACTTGGTATAGAGTTAGGGTGTACCAAGTCACCCAAAAACTGATTTTTTGGAAAGAAAAGCAAACAAACCCTTTTTAAAGAACTTTTGGGTCTGCGTAACCAAAGAAAGGGATCGGGGGTCACATTTGATAAGTGAGAAGATAAAGGCAAAGCCTAAGGCACTCCCTTACCCTAGCCAAAGCTAGTTGCGCGACTTAACCCTTCTTTTCCTAATTTTTCTACCCAGAGCATGTTTTGCATGTTGGATATGACTAATGGATATGAAAAAAGATGCAATCCTAAATCTAAAATGTCTCGTATGAGGCTTTTTGGTCCCAACCACATGAGTTGTGGTGGCCAATAAGGAAAGTCCTCATAGAGGTCGCGAATGATGCAAATGAAGACTCAAATATGAGTGCAAGTGTGAAAATGTAAGAAAACGTGCATGTGTGCAAATGTAAGACAAGTGCATGTGTGCAAATTGAGAAAATAAAGGTGTTTGTGTGCAAATGAATGAAAATATGATAGTAGATACATATAAGTGCAATTGGGTGCAATTTGTGAGGTAGAAAAACAAGTGACAAGAGGAAAAATGTGTGAGCATAGCATTTGCATTGAGAAGGACATAAGTAGTGAGAAAATGTGGGGAAAAGGGTTAGAGGAGCATGCCAAATGATAAAAACTAAGAAAAATGCATGAAATGTAGTGAAACATGCAAGTATGAACTAGCGAGGGAAATCCCTAAGGGTCTAGCGTTGGACTAGCCCATCTATGAATTCCTACTAGCATTGGACTAGAGGAAAACGGAACAATGAGCCACAACTAGCGTTGGACTAGTGTGGTGACGTACATTCATCCATCATGTTCATGCATGGCCATGGAAAGCGAATAGACATGTCAATCACCTATAAACACATAGCACATAACACTTAGCATGCTCGACTAGATGCAAGAACCTATTAAAGCCAATTAACACATAGCAACAAAGGCAAATAACCAAGCTAATGAACCTATTACATTTGCTAACTAAAACAAAAGGGGAAGGGGAAGAATGGACAAAATGCTTGCCAAGCCCTATCTATTACAAGCCAAGAGGTGTACACATACCCCATAAATAAATAAAAGAGAGACTTAATAAAAAAGCAAAAGTAAATGAAACAAATGAAAGGTATTAAGGAAAAGCAAGGAAAGCAAAGTAGACATGCAATTCTCACTTAACACGTTTGAGCACATAGGAGAGACAAAAAAGATAAAAGAAGTTATACCTCCCTCGCGATGGTAATCAAATGAAGTAAAAATGGCTTCAAAACAATAAAAAGGTCAAGGTACCACTTTATTTAAGAAAAATTAAAAGAAATGTACAAAACAAAGCTCACTTGATCATAAAGTCCCTAAAGTCATGTCTTAAGCGCAATTGAAGCAAAGCATGGTAGTTAATTGAAGTAATCAAGCAATTGAATTGAAAATTTGAAACTGCCAAGGACCAAATTGAGGACATTAACCAAGCACTCAAGCTTAATTAAACATTTTTAGGAACTTAAAGGGTCCAAAGGCAAAGAAAAGGTCAAAGAGTGGTTCAACTCGCATTTTTAGGACCCAATAGCAACCATTAATCAACCCTTCAAGACCAATTAAAACATTTTTGAGAACTCCAAAGGTTCAAGGGCAATGAAAGAGTCAAGTAAAGGTTAAAATGCAACTACTTCAGGACCCGATTGCAAGAATTTGGAGTGTAATTGGGCCACAATGCAACAAAGGGAGACTCGGGGATCAAGGTGCAAAAATCAGAAGTTATTTTCATGCAACAAACATGCAGCTACGTGGGAAACTTGTTTCTGCAGCTAGCACTCCTTCTGCAATTCTTTAGTTTCCAATGCAGATTTTAGGGGTGCTTTGATCACAACATTTTCATCTAACTCCAAAAAACTTATCTTCCACATCCAAACGAGCACAATTCAGAAAGAGATCATGCAAGCAGATTTATCAAGTAACGGGTTTCTACCTATCCATCATAGTCTAAACGTGCATCTTCAGTGCAGGAATGAAACAACGAATTGGAGCTGACCACCAAGGGGTCAAAACTAACGGCAAAAGAAGGAAGAAGAAAAAGTGCAGCCAGGTCTTTCTGCAATTAAGCCTCTCGGCAAGCAAAAGAAAAGAAAAGCCTGTTCATGCTTCACTTTACTACAATTAAACGTAAGCTGTCAGCATTGCTGTAACATCCTTTAGTTGCTCAGATTGGTGCTAATACCTTTAACTAGAAACAACGGAAAGAAAAACCAAATAACCCAAAACATGCCATGACCTGTTTATACACATGAATCTGGGACAAAGGGGAGTGGGAAGGTTCAAAAAAGGTCTTGGGACATGATAATGCAGCAAAGCCATGAAACAGGTTCACCCAAAGTTAAGCAATAGCGCAAGCCGAAATGAACACCTTCGAGAAAAGCACGCAGAAGTTCAATCATGATAATAATCCAGATTCATTCAACAAGATTTTCAACCATTTTATTATCAAACGTCAGATATGATGAATTAAACTCCTAGCAAACAAACCAAACACACCTGATACAAGCTATAGACAACCCAAAGAAAAAGAAAAGCTGTTGTAACCAACCGAGACCTCCAAACTTGTTGCAACAGCCTTTGTTTAAGATAACGGGTCTAGGGACAAAGGCAGGGGGTCACATTCATACGAAAAACATCAAAACAGCCACAACCAACACATACATGAACCAGTGACGATTATGATGAACGAGCGTACAAGAAAAGATTTCTGATTCTGATGAAACAGTGATGGTATCATCAAAAAACAAAGAAAAGCTTCTAGCTTCACCATCAAACATCCCAAGGAAACGAAAGAAACAGAGAAAGGAAGCATCTTTACAAGTAATAAAAGTGAAAGGGAAGATGCAATTCGACCTTAACACGTTGTACGCTCCAGCAGACGAACAGGATGTACAGCTTCGCATGAGCAGACCCTGGGAGCAATGGAAAACCTCAATCTTCCTTCGTCCTTCCTTATGGATCTCCCTTTTTCCAGATTTCTCTCACAGGCTCCCTCCTTGCTGCTTTGTTTCTGGTCTCTTTCTGTCTCGTCACTCAGCCTCTCTCTTTTGTTCTTTCATCAGTCCACAACCGCCACCCGAAACCATCCTCTGACCTTTTCCCTTTGTCTAGTTTTTGTTCGTTGATTCACTCTTCCCTCTTCCCCTTGCTCTCGGCTCAACTCTCTCAGTTTTCTCTCTTTTCCTTTAATCAGCCGCCAGCTCTCTCTCCGTCTCTTTTTTGGTTCCTTTCTTCCCTCGTCGTCACAGCTCTCAGCCTCACTCTCAAAAATCCCCGCCGCCCTTTTTTCTCTTCTGGGTTTTTCTTTTTGCCGTTCCCAATCTCTCCAGCCGTCATTCGATATCCCCCCTCTCTCCTGCGTTTTCTTTCTTTTTATATGGGACCTCAACCCTAAACCTTCAGTCCTTTCTTCTATAATTGCAGCCCAAGGGCTGACCGAGCCTTTCTTTGCAAGCTGCGACAATACGCAGCTTGCAAGTCACATATTTTTTTTTTTTTTTTTTAAGAAAACATTGAAATTAAATCACAAACAACTAAATCATATTTTTGAATGCTTTTCTTTTTTTCTTTTTCGAGAAATTCTATGCTAAAAACTTACAAATAAAAATAATAAAATAAAAACTAAAAAACTAAAAACTAAAAAGTGAATAAAACTTAACACGACAAAGACAAAATAGTAAATGCAAATTACACTAAAATTTTGGTGTCTACAATACCATCACAACTAGGAATTCAACCATCAAAATCCAATATTAAGAACTTCTATCCCCAAACTTTAGCAAAATTTATAAAAGTAAAGCAAGTTCAAGCATGATAGCTTCCCAAAGCCCCTTGTAAGTGAGAAACAAACCACTTTTTCCCCAAATTTTCAGCACCCAAAGTCTTCCAAGCACCAAAAGGAAAGGTTAATTGGTTTAGTTTCGTCGATTCCGCTCAAACAAGCTTGATTCAAGGTGGAAGTTGCTAGTTTCTCTCTCTTTTTTTTTCTCTCTTGAAGCTCGGCCAACAAGAAGGATACGAGACCCTGAAATTTTACTTGTCTTTATAACCCTTATGTGAACTCACTTACCTTTGATTCTTGGTTGCTTTAATGGTTGAATTTGAGTCAAAGGAGTGAATTTTGTTAAGAAAAGTTTCATAATCTCAAGTTGTTAGAAAATCTAGAAATTTTCGCAGGAGGCTCTACGCAGCTTTGGAAAATTGGCTTTAACTTCGTATAGGAAAGTCAGAATTGAGTTCCATTTGTTGCATTTGAAACTAGACTCATAGATCTTCCTACGGTGTAAACTTCAAAGTTTGATTCAATCTCTATAAATTCCAGAAAATTGGCAAAGTTGACTGAAAATTCTGCCTGGCACAAGTAACAATAGGAATGTTATAGTAGCTTATGACCCAATTTGGACCAACTTATGAACTGAATCTCTTTGAGGTGTCTTCTAAAGATTATTTGTATTTGAAGTATAGTTTTTAACAGGCCAAGTTGTATGAATTTTTTATATTTATAACTCAAGTTATGATTTTTCTAAAGGAAGGGCATAAGTTAGGGGATTTTTGTGCATACTAGGATTTTTGGTGTGTTTTTTGTGCATTTTGGCCATGTGATCACTTGGTGAGGTGTGTGCACTAAATTTCGTAGTTAAGAGTGAGTTTTAGATAAGAAAAAGTGTGTGATTAGAAGTGATAATAATAAGTGAGTGAACCATAAGTAAACACACAAGTACGCGTGAGTTAAGGAAAAACGGCTTGAACTGACGTGAACCGTTTACTACCGATTGAGTGCACCACTTGAACTGTAAGGATCGAAGACAGCCTAAGAGGGAGCGAATTAGGTTGATTAAAAACCTAATTAAGTTATGGGCTCTTTTTGCTCAATATGAAATTTACCCTCTTTTCTAAGTGATCACACAATGAATCAATTAATGAATGAACAAAATCACTTGAGAGAAGTAGAGGAGATAAGCAATGTAAAGATCACAAACGTAACAATAAGTAAATAAAAAGAAAAGAATTGCAAACCAATTAACTACCCAACTCCTCTTGAGCTTGTAGATTAATTCAAACAAGATTCTTCAAGTTGATGAATTACAATCACTCTTGTGTACAAAGGAAGGTTCACCTCCTCCTTGCCCCGAACTCCACTCGGTCAAGTTAGGAAGTTTTACTATCCCTCAAGACAACCCTCACAGAGCTACACTCATGAAGTATTCACTCACAATTGAAAAGCTTACAATGAACCTCACACCACTAAGACTACAAATCTTCCTTGGAGAGTGTTTTCTCACTAAAACTATTCTAGATATTTTGTATCTTCAGTGTGCAAAAGTTGTTTGAAGTATCTGACCAACCACTATTTATATAGGACCAAGAAAGTGCCTCATTAATGCTTCCAACGGATAGAAAGTAGCTGAAGAGTCAACTGGCCGTTGGAGTATCGGACGTCCGGTACATCCGAAGCATGCGTCCGACAGCAGGCAGTGAGTTTGAAAAATCTTCTTCAATTTTATCGGACGTTCGGTGCTTGCGTTCGAAAGCAGACAATGAGTTAGAAGGAATATTTCAATTCTATCGGATGTCCGGTATTGTCTTTGTGAGCGTCCGACAGCTTTCGTCGAGTTTGAACGAACCTATCGGACGTCCGATGCTTGCGTCCGATCGAGGTCAGTGAGTTAGGGAGAATATCTTATTTCCTTCGGACGTCCGGTGGTGGAATTCTTCATGCGTCCGAAGTTGCGCAATGATTATCAAACGTCTGATCCAAGCGTCCGACAGCTTTCAGCAGCCTTTGTCCCTTTCAATGCACTTGATCTTTGAATCGGATTTGCTTCATAACTGAAAATATTTCTTGAAAAGATATTAGTATTATCCATTGTTTTGTAAACATCAAAAGTTAGGACCAAGGTCAACATGAACACTACTTTATTACCTTAATCTCCTTATTATTAATTGAGCAAAATCAGCCCTAAAATATCTCCTAAAGCAGCCGAAATTTTGGACTAAAGAAAAGGAGAAAAGAAAAAAAATAAGAAGCCATCTTGAGTTGACACTTGTTGGCAATCCACGGAACTTTGACCAAATGATTTTCCTTCCTTCTTATCTTTCTTCTTGGCTCATTTTTCTTCATTTTCCTTCATGTTGGCCGAAATTCTTTGGAGAGAAAAACAAGAGTGTAGAAACCTTCCATGTCCACCTTGATCTTGCTTGTTTGAGTTGGAACCAAAAATCTAAACCGATTAAACTTCTCTTTTGGTGGTTGGAAAGCTTTGTGTGGTAAAAGTTTTGGAAGAAATAGGTATGGTTTTCACTTACAAGCAATTATTGAAAGGTATCATGGCTGTCTTTCCTTTTCTCTTCCTTAATCTTGTTTAAATTTGGATAGAAGCTTATGTTCTTGGCTTATTATGGTTAATGATTCAGTTTTGGATGATATAATGAAATGGTTAGTTAGGGTTTATATTTTCAGCCTTGATTATGGTTGCCTACCTAGTAATTAATGGTATTGAGCTAGTAATTGAGGCATTTGGTACCTCACGAGCGTAAGCTCACCCCCCCCGGTTGTTTTGTTTTCCTTACAGGAGCACCGTTGGAATCAAGTTTTGATAAAACGAGTTGAGCTAGTTAAGTAGTTAGTTTTGAGTAGCTCCTCGAACACTTGAAAACTTTGATGTGTTTGAATTCAAGCATATTTTGAATCGTAGAATTGAATCCCTTCATGTGTATATGGCATGTATATAGATATACTTCAAGTCCAGGTTTAACTGCTCTACCTGTTAATGTGTTTGAGGCGTATACCAAACTCGACGAAGGAAGAAAAGATTTTGTCGAAGGTACTGTTCACGAATCCGGCCAAGAATCCGGCCAGTTTCAGGCCGGATACAAGGCCGGATATGAAGGGGAAGAAGAAAAAAATTTTGAGTTTGGCCACTGGACGCAATCCGGCCAACTTCCGGCCAGATTGTCGGCCGGATTGACAGGGGATTTTGATCCCTTTTGGGGTTTGGCCACTGCCTCATATCCGGCCAAGAATCCGGCCGAATATCCGGCCAGATTCTGGCCGGATAGTGACGTGGCCCGTCACTGTTCATCCGCGGAAAAATTTTCAGTTTTGTTTTCTTGGCCGATTCGAGTGCTCGAGCGTTACACTTTCTTCCGTGCTAATTATGTGATGATAAGAGTAGCTTAATCAAGGTTAATCGCTTGTGTTATTGAATTTTCCCTCGTGAATTAGTTTTGATTTGCATGTTTCGGGTTCGTAGTCCTGGCGAGAGCTGGGCAGGCGGTCCGTTAACCCCTCTGGTTCGCCTTAGGGAAAAATGGGGTCGTCACAAAAGCGGTGTTCAAGTGGTGTATTCAATCGGTAGCAAACGGTGCACGTCGGTTCAAGCTGATTTTCTTTAGCTCGCACGTACTAGTGTTTTAACTTATGATTCACTCACTTATTATTAACACTTCTAATCACACATTTTTTCTTATATAAAACTCACTCTTAACCACCAAATTTAGTACACACACCTTCAGAATTAATCACACTACCAGAAAACGTGAAATCCCTAATTTGCCCTAACTATAAAACTAAGGACAAAACTCTTAATTCTATTATTTCTTACAACTATTGAGGGGGTAAATGAGTAGTAAAGATATTATAAAGTAATTTAATCAAAATAAGAGGAAATTTTAAAAAAATATGAGCGAATTTTCCAGTCGTCACATTTACTCTTGTCAAAATGTTCAACAAGCGACTCGGGAAGAAAAGCCACTCGTTCTTTAAAACACCTTAGTTTGAAGTGAAAACCCACGTATAAGTAGTGATCTAGGGATTAACAAGGTATAGTGATCTAAAAGCCATAAATTCACCATCCAAGTACCAAGTTATAGCAAGAATTCTTCTTCATAAGTCCTCCTATCCTATACTAAACCTTTAGCACCATCAAATAAAAATTTCATGCTACGCACTATTCGAATAATGACTAAGGGCTAGGGGGAAACTTGGCCTTGCACAATCAACCATCACTATTCAACTCAAAGGCATAAAACTGTGAGAAAACCCCAATTCCAATCATAAAACCAAGTTCAAAATGGTTCAACAATTCCAAATTGAAGTTGGAAGTGAAAGCAAGAACAACTTTAGAAAAATAGAATTTTCTCCAGTTTTGAGTGAGGTATTTGAAATATCATATCCTAAGGTTCTTAAGTCCAAAATTTATAAACTTTATACCACTGGAAAATAGACTAAAAGGACTACATTTTCCCAAAAGACACATTTGTAAGATTCTATCCATAATTCAGTCAAATTTCAGTCTCAAATCGTTGCTTCATCAGGTAGGAAAACAGAGCAAGTGTGAAAATTCAATCAAGTTTGGAAAATCACATATATTCATACGAATTGAGAAAAATTCTGAAATTTTCACAGTAGAAAGAACTCTGAATCTAGTTTCAAACACAACAAGTGGAACTCAATTTGGTTTTTTCTACACCAAGATACGATAGTTTCCCTAAGTTTGTGCAGTGATCACTGCGAAAGTTTAACAACTAACACATCTTAAAGCAAACTACAATTTCACCATTTAAAGTTCAAACTTTTTGCTCAAATCAGCCCCACATACATGAATCAACATATAAAGCATTTAAAGCAATTTCGCTAAAGTTACAACTACAAAAAAGAGAGAACAGTCCGGTTTTGGTCCCTTCTTCTCTCAGCCAGTTTCCAGCAATTTTTGAGCACCTATCTCAAATTTTAACTTACAAAAGATACAACCTTTTCAATCATAACAACTGAAATTTCAACTATAACTCAAGGCATCTTTAGCAATATATATATACTAACCATTTCCTCCAAGCTTCCAACATATATATATATATATAGTCACAAAACAAACTACACATCAAAGCCAACCTCTCAACTCCACAAGGGAAATGATGTTAGGGTGAAGTTCTTACTTGGAACAAGAGTTGATTGGCAAGATACAAAGCTTTTTCTTCCTTCTCTTTTGCTCTAAGGAACAGGCCAACAAGCAAGGGAAAATGAAGAGGAGATGAAGGAGAAATCTTGACGACTATCTAAGGGTTCGATCAAAGAAAAATGATGGAAGAAATTTGCAGCCAACTCTCTTTTTCTTTACCACTCAAGGGTCGGCCAAGAGGAGTGGGAATGGAAGAGAAAAAGTGATAAGAGGAAAGGAGAGTTTATGTGATTTTACAAGCAACTCAAAGTCAACTAGGAATAGTGAGTGAATAGGGTTCAACTCTCAAGTCTTGTCAACCTCCTTCAATATTCAAAACTAACTACACTCTCATGGTTAAGATCATGTTTTGCTAGTTGATCACACTAGTACGTCTCAGTAATATTTAACGTAGCTAGCCTAACATACGCGTAAAAGATTTTATATATATATATTATTTTTCAACTAGTGACTAAATTACTAAGCAATTACTAATAGACAAAGAAAATAAATGACTCAAAACGAATAAGTTGAGAAAAGATAGGAAATTAAACATGTGAATAAGTAGTTAAATGAATAATTAAATGATTTAAATACTTGAATAAATATATATAAATAAAATTTTTGAGTTCTCACATCAATGATTTACTCGTACTTCTTGTCTTGAGGTGTTAGTGAGTCTTGATGAGAGTTGGGCAGGCAGTTCGCCGACCCCTATGGTTCTCCTTAGGGGAAAGTGGGGTTGTCACAATTGGTATCAGAGCTCTAGATTCAAAATGTCCTAGGATTATATATGGGTTAATAGATATGAAAGGTTAAGAGTGACGAAATAGTATATTAAGTGAATGAATTCTTTAAGTGTTGATTTTCTAAGTAGTACAGTTTAAGAATTGATAAGTAAGTCTAAGTCCCTTCCCTTGGATATCATGTAGGTCATGGACGGCGAGAACAATGGGAATGGAGTTCCTGCTAGACGTTTGCGTGTTCTTAGGTACCAGGAGAGGCCGGGAGGCCCTGTTCATCAATGGCTGACTGGGCAATGCATTAGGACTTGTGACTGTTAGAGGACTTACTCCTACCCAGACCAAGTGGTCTTAGAAGTGGTAGACCAGAGGAGGAGGTTGGCTGGTGCCAACCGTAGGGCCCAAATTGACCACCAGAGGTTGACGGCCATCAAGAATGGGTAGGCTGCTAGAATCCGAGAGCTGGAGGAAGATATTTTAATGGAGCAAGAGTGGACCAATGAATTCCGTGAGCAGTTACAGGAAGTGAAGGCTCGACTTACGTGGGTTGTAGCAGAGGTTCGAGATCGTACCGAGGGCATTCTAGCAGAGTGTGGGGCCTTGGTCGAGAGAGTGATTAATGCTAATGGCCTCGAGAGGGATCCAAGTAGTGGGGGGTCTACGAGTGGGGATGGATCTGGCTTCATTCGAGAGATAGGGGTTATGGTTACACTCTAGTCTAGGCTTACACTTTTAGAGATTGTAATCTTTTGTATAGGGGATGACGTCCTTTTGTTGTTTTGTATATCTGCGACTTAGCACGTTTTGCTATGATTTTGTTTGTTCCCTCTTCTTTTGAAATGATTTGATGAACTTATCCTAACTTAGTGTAACTATTATGATCTTTTATGATATATGAAAGTTTACTTTGCTTTTAATTGATTTTGTGGCTTATACGTATATTTAATTTATTGTCCCACACCTTTAGACCTGTGATAAGACATGGATGAAAGAGGACGTGGTCGAAGTCGTGGTCGTGGTCGTGGTCGAGGACGTAAGCAACCCTAAGGTCTTGGGGGTGACCAGGGATCGGCGGTGGACCAAAATCGGGAACCTAGGATTGAAACTGGGGATCAGGTGGCTACGGCCATCAATCGCATGACGGACATCTTGGAACTTTTGGTGAATAGGCAAGGTCCTGAGCCAGTAAACCAACCTGAAAGATTAGAAGTAGGGGTGGATAGAGCCCTAGAGAGATTTCAAACGTTTTCTCCACCCAAGTTTCTAGGATGACCTAACCCTGAGATAACTGAAAGTTGGTTGGAGAGAATGGTAGATATATTTGCCACTTTAAACTACATGGAGGATAGGCAAGTCACTTTTGCTGTTTTTGAACTCGAGAAAGCGGCTTGAGCATGGTGGAATGTAGTGAGAGCTAAGTGAAAAAAAGACCAAATCCAATGGACTTGGACAAACTTTGTGAGGGAGTTCAATGACAAATACCTTCCCCCTTTGATTCAAGAGAAATGGGAGGATGATTTTATTAAGTTGTGACAAGGCACCATGAGCGTGGTGGAATGTGAGACCCAGTTCACTAAACTATTTAAGTTTGCCCCTGAATTGGTGATGACTGAGAGAAAACCGTAAGGCGATTTGTTCAAGGATTGAATATAGAGATCCAAGAGGCGTAAATAGCGGCTCAAATTGACACTTTTACCGATGCTTTAGAGAAAGCTCAGAGGTTTGAGAACACCGGGTTTCAAGTGAAAGCCTTCCAAGCAAGAAAAAAAAGTGCGCCGAGTGGCACCTCAGGGCAGGTTAATAAAGCTACTCCACTGCCAAAGATGGGAAGATGAGCCGATAGAATTAAGAAACCAGGGCCACCGAATGGAGCTCTATCAAAAGAAGCACAAGGCGGACAAAGGCACCCAGAGACTGCCTCACAAGAAGGCCAAGTGCGGACTTCTCGCGAAACTTGTGAATATTGTAGGAAACCAAGACATGGGGTAGATAACTTTTGGAAAAAAGCGGGAAATATTTACGCTGCAGAAGTACTGAACATCGGGTGGCTAATTGCCCCGAGAGGACCTGTCCAGAGAGTGGAATTCAAAGGTCGGATAAACCAATTTCTAGGCAAACAAGTACAGGAGGAAGTCGACCTAAAGTGCCAGCTAGGGTATTTGTTCTAGACCAGCAACAAGTCCCTGATCCTTCTGAGGTAATATGTAACAGCCCCACCTTCCCCCAAGGTGAACCAAAGGGGTTAGCGGACTGCCTGCCCAGCTCTCGCCAGGACTAACGGATCAGTTGACGTCGATCTAATACGTTCCGGAACATACCAACGCTCGCAAACAAGTCAAAATCACAAACTAAAAAAAAATGAAAATCAAAGCCGATGATGAACAGTACCGGCCACGTCAGAATCCGGATACTAGGCCGAGAGTAGCCAAATTTTTCTTTTGCCGTTTGAAATACGAGTTAATCCGAAATCCAACCAAATGTCAACCAAACATATATACATTGAAATGTAACATTTACAAGCCAAAAGCCAAAGTGGCATATCAAAACGATTCATCATGGATATACATGTTCGGTTTGCCAATCAAAAGAAATTGAACCCAATACACATTAGGGTTTCATTCAAAGAGCTATTCAAAAGACATTTACATGAGCTCAACTTGACAACCAACTAACACAATCTTATCCAAAAGTGGTCATTTCCTGTAAGGAAAACAAATGGAACGGAATGAGCTTAAGCCCAGTGAGTTACTATCACATAAGCAACAAAGAGCATATAGCATAACCTTTCATTTCAAGTACACAATTAAAGAATAAAACAAGTCGGTAAAAGGATACGGACGGCTCTCAAGAGCCCATTTCCACGCTTACATTCTTGATCCAATCTCATTGACTCTCCGTCAACGTTTATGAGTACCAACCGTAGAACCCACTTCACTCCCATCCCTTCCACCAAACATACCCCAACCGGGCCCGCACTCCAATCAGTAGCTTTTGGTAATACTCGAGTTTACCGGAATCAAGAGTCTCATTACTACAAGATTCCCCAGTACAGTCCCCGTGGCATGTCAATTTTCACGACCAAGCCCTCGCCGGCTCGATTCAATTGACTACCAACGGGGTTGAGCTCAGTAGTACAGTAAGGCCGTTGGATACTCGTCCAAACGACACCAAATCAGTTTTTCATGAAGTGAATTCAATATCTCATATAGCAAGTGCAGTATATCAGTGAAGCGGTAAACAGTCATTAACGGTATCACAAGGGGTGAGGGCGGTCAAGTACACCCTCACCTCAATCCATTCCAATAGCCAAATAAGCCTTCAAGGCATCAAAATCACATATAGCAAAGCCACATTGTAACATTCAAGTGAGTAGTATACTCACCAATCAAGTAGGTGATGTTTCATGCACCGTCGTTAAAAGGACGTCGTGAACCCCCGTCACGTCCTAAAACATACAAACAAATACAATGAGACTCGATAACGAGTCATAAAGCCATGCCAATCACAACCCCAATAGGGTTTCATATGCATATATAAGCATTATAGCAAACCAGAAAATCAGGAAATGTAACTAACTTGGCCCTAACAACAAAAACAGTTTTGTCCTCATTATGCGGTAATGGCACAAATTGCGCTACGCTTATCGGATGAGGGTACAAGACCCACCATCTCGAAGCTAAAAGACAGGGCTACAACAATGTAGAAGGCCACTCAGTCCAAATCCTAGCACAACTAGGTCAAATATGCAAAATACCAAACCAGAACCTTAATTGCAGGTTTACAAATTACACTATGCTGTAATTAGTCCAACTCAGTCTATACAAGTCCAAATTCATTGATTCCAAAGGCATATGGTAGCTAAGACATCAAGCTACATTTCATCAGAAGACCTCAACAACCAAATCCAAAGCAATTCCAGTCAAAACAGCCAATTACAGGCGCAGTTCGGCCATCCTGAAGAACCCAGAACAGCAACAGTAAAATCGACTTTTCTCACTCTACACAACTCCGATGAACCTGAAATTTTACAGGCACCTCAAACACATCAATACCTACAACTTTCATGTTTTAATCCAAGGCCAATTCGGCCTCTAACCATGAGATACAAAACCGGACAGAATTGGGGATATAAAACCCTAACTTTCTCAAATTCCTTCCAAACCCAAAATTGCTTGCAATTACCAATCATGTACACCTACTATAGTCATTAACCATCATTTCCAACCATCATAGATAGCCACAACATCATGATCACATTAAACCAGAAAATTCATCAATAAATGGAAAACTTCACCAATTCATCTCAAACCAAGAAATAAACCACAAAATCATCACTTTAGCTACCATTAAGCACAACTTAAGCTTCATTAAGTGTAGGAGGAAGTTCAAACACCACTTACCTAGAACACAAGAGAGGGAGAGTTGTAGGACACCTTAGCTTCCTTGAACACTTCCACAAAATCACTTACTAGCACCAAATGGAGGGATTTTATGGAGTAGAAACAAATTTAAGCAATTGGTTTGGATGATTTGCACTAGATGGTAGCTAAAATTTTGAAGAGTTCTCTTCCTTCCTTTGCTCAAGAGTGCCGACCAAGAGGGAGAAGAAAAGAGTGAATTTTGGTGATTTTTTTTGAGATATTTAATCACTTGGTAAGACAAGTCAAAAAGTGAATAGTTGTCAACAAAGACAACCAATGGCCATGTGACACTTGTCACTCCATAAATGCAAGTCTATCCTTCTTTTTCCCTCTCACATCAATCACTTCACCTCCTCTACTTATCTCTTAATACCCGATAAATTTCAACCAGTATCCGAAACTCAACCTAATTGGCCGAATTTTTCCGAACTTTTCGCACTAGTGGGGCCCACGTCCGTTATATATCCGTAATTTTTCAAACACTATCCAATACTAGAAAAATCATCTAAAAAACTATAATTACTCATAAAATTCACCAAGAAAATTTCCTAAGCCAGAAAATGCAGAAAACATGCCATTAAAGGGGAAAAACCCTAGGAAAATTATTAGGGAAAAAATACGGGTTCTCACATAATAGAAGGTACGATCCCTATTTACCATCACCTAACTAAGGTTTTAATCGATCCGGGTGCAACCCATTCTTCCGTAAACCCTGATTTTATGTGTGGTTTGGATATGAAACCTGTTAAGTTGCCCTATGATCTAGAGGTCGGGACACCTACTGAGGACCGATGTTTGATTGCCAACTTGATATATAAAAATTGTGAGATATGGGTTGGAGAGCATAAACTGTTGGCTAGAACTTGTACCACATGTACACTATAACATGTTGCTTTGATTGATTGTGAGTTGCCATGGAACTAGAGTTGGAAATTGGAGGCTTAACTTGAGACATTTAGGAGCTAGGTTGTTGGAATTTTTCTTTTGTTGGTCAAGTGAGCGAGAGTGAGAGTTGACGTGTAAATATAGGATGATTTGGACCTATTTTGCTCGAAATTAATTTAAAACACCATGATTGTTGGATATCAGTTGGATTTTGCCAAAACCAAGCGTTTTTCAAAGGGTTTTGTCGTTTCTCTTCAAAAAGTCGTGCTTATACTTCACATATGTGTTTGCTTGAGATATATATTCCATATGGAAGTTCATGAGCTATCTTTATATAGTATTCCTTTAATGTTACAAGTTAAAAGTGCCCATTTTGAAACCCTATCCTAGAAGTTTGATAGCTTCTTGCTATATGATCATTGATCGCAGATGTCGAGTGTGGCTGGGAGGCAGACCCTGAGCTTAACATTTCTAAACCTTAATTGGTTGGTGAGTGTCTCCAATTGCATGGTCGAACTTGCTATTTGAATGCAACACTCTCTTGTTGTAATTAGACAATGCTTGACTTTCTTGGTTTGGGCAAGTGTGTACTTTATCGCACTTGTCCTAACTTGACTAAAGTACTGTGTACTGTTTACAAGTAAATTGATATGCATGTGTATGACTTGAAAATAACTACCTGGGATCCCAAATTCCTATAAATTAGTTGGTCGAATCGAGCCAACAAGGGTTTGGTCGAGAAGATTGACAAACCATAGGTACTATTTACTATTTACTCCACTGTTTCCTGCTTCTCAATTGTTTATTGTTTAATCCACTAGATGTGGTCCACTGGATTCGGTATACTCGAGTATTACCACCACTGTTATCTTTGGAGTTTGGTCCCGATAGGGGTTTGATCAGTGAATGGAGAGTGGAGTTAAGTGGTGCTCTATTGGACTTGTATACTTCTAGGGTTGATGGTGTGATACACCGAATTTTAGGATATTGTTTTCAAAGAGGATATTAAGGTTTATTTATTTTATTTTGTTTTAAAACCTTGTTTTGTTTTAAAAGACTAGAAACCTTAAATTTTAATCAAAAACCCTAGTTTTACTTGTGACTAAAAGGTTGTTGTTTAATTCAGTTTATGTGAGAGCCCAAAATTTTCTTATTTTCTAGGCATTTAGTCTTTTGCGTATAATTTCTGTATTTTCTTTCTTATATGAAAATTTTGGGAATTTTTATGAGGACGTATGATTTTTACATTTTTTTTCCCATATAAGTTATTTTCTGTGTTAAAGGTGGTGTACAGTGGATGTGGGACCCACTAGTGCGATAAGTGCGGTAAATGTGGTTCATTTGGAGAAGCTCTGTATACAAGGATTATATTACATGGTGTTATGAGATAATTAGGGGTTAGCTAGTTAATTAAGTCTTGTAAGACAAAAGAAATGAGATAAGCTTGAAATGGGCACATGTTGCATTGTGATTGGAGGTTGGCATTTGACTAGTCTTTCTTTACCTTTACTAAACTAATTTTGACCAAAAATCATCTTCCATTTCCTCCTTCTTGGCCGAGCAACAAGAGAGAAAAGAGAGAGAGAGCTTCTTCAATTTTCCTTCATTTCTAGCTTGAATCTTGCAAACCTACCGGTTAAATTCCAAATCTCTCCACAAAAGTGAGTTGCTAAGCTAGTTTAAGGTGTTGAGTGGAGCCATTTGTGAAGAACAAGCTCTAGTTGTCTTGTTTCTTGGAGTTGCAAAGGTGAGTTGTTAAATATCTTCCCTCTCATGTTACTAATGATCAATTAAGGATTTCTAGTGGTAGAGCATGTCATTTTGTGGATTATTTTGTGACTTATGGTTGAGTTGTTCAAATTTTCCTATTTATTGAGGAATTTTCTGTTTTATATAGTATCTTGTGGTTGGCTATGGATTGATAGTCTTATATGAAGGAATTTGGAGCCTCTATATGCTTATTGTGGTTTATTGTGAAAATTTCCAGGTTTTAGAGGGATTTTCGGTTTTAGGGTTTCCCGAAATGACCCTGTTCTGCCCGGTTCTATTTGGCTAGGTTAGAGGCCGAATTAGCCTTAGGTTAAAACATGAAAGTTGTAGAGAATAATGTTTTATAGTTTCCTAAAAAATTTCAACTCAATCGGAGCAATGTAACCTGTGAAAAGACTGAAATACTCCTGCTACCCTGTTTCTGTCTGAAACTGGTAATCAGCTTCTGTAATTGGTTAGTTTGACCGGGAATACTACTGATTTGTGTGGCGACCCCACTTTCCCCTAAGGTGAACCAGAGGGTTGGCGAGTCGCCTGCCCAGCTCTCGCCAGGACTCACGCAAGCAAACCGATCAAATAATCCGGTATAGCCTAAACTAAAATACAATTCGCCATCGGACATGCCCAACTTTAAACGGCTGGAATGTTAACACACATTAACTTCAGAGATAACAGGGCCAATAACATCCGAACCTTCACTCTTAAGATACAACTCAAACTACTTTAACGCATAGATACCTTTATACATTACAAACCAAGAAGTGAAATCATAAAGTATAGAACACTTCCGTACAAGTCAAAACATAGAATTTGCACTTTTCCAGCTTCAAGTGACAACCCAAACAAAGACACAAGGACAATCCGAAATAAAATTTACACAAATGAACAGATAAGCTTCAAGTCTCTCGATTTCCAAGACCTGTTAAGGAAAAACAAATATCGTGTGGTGAGCTAAAGCTCAGTGGTGCCCGAAACATGCAATCAAATCAATTACTTAGCAAATAGTAATTTCAACTTAAATTCAGCAAGTAGGAAAGCGTGTAACAGCACGGGTAGGATACATGGGCTCTCAGGAGCCATTTTCCTTGCGCTTGATCAAAACTACCCGCAGTTGACCCTCCATCAACTTTCACCATCTAAAGTCCATGTAGATTCATTATTATTATTTTTTTATAGACTAGTCGAGGGATTCACCCAGCGACGTGGCGTCCAGCATGAGGTTATTATAGACTAGTCGAGGAATTCACCCAGCGACGTGGCGTCCAGCATGAGGTTATTATAGACTAGTCGAGGGATTCACCCAGCGACGTTGCGTCCAGCATGTAGATAGTGCAAGCAGGATATTCACGAAAATATTTCAAGCAAGCCACCACTCGAAAGAGCTAGTGCGATAAAGTACACACTATAGACACCAAAATTTGGCTTTAGTTTTTTTTTAAAATTTAATTTAATTTAATTTTCTAATCTTTATCGATATTTATTGTTTTTGTTATTTTTGTTTTACTAATCTCATTTTTAGACGTTTTAGCATAAAATTGAAAAAAAAGAAAAGAAAAGAAAGAAAAAAGAGTCAAGTCATGCAGCAAAAAGAAAAGTCAATTAAAAGATACATGGAACTATTTTTGGAGGATGGGATCTGAGCCTTTCATATCAGGTTTAGTTTTGGGGTGCCCTAAAAGATAAAAGGGCCGCAAGGGGTGCGAATTAGAGGGAGAGCTACGGGGGGTTTCTTGAAGGGGCTTACGGCTAGAAAAACAGGGAAAAAGGGAGAGAAGGTTTCGATTGGGCTTATGGGTAAAGAAAACAGCACAAGAACAGGGGAATAGAAAGGCAATAGAGGCGGCAAAGAAAGCAGAGGGAGAACTAGAGAGGGGCGACTGGAAAAAGGGGAGAGTTTCGTGAGGCAGGGGAGCTTCATCTGGGGGGCGGCGCAGCAGGGAGGAGGAAGAAAAGACTATCGGGCGAGAAAACAAGAAAAGGGAGAGGGCAACAAAATGAAAGGAAAGAAAAACGCAAGGGGAAAACAGAGGTGGGGAGGCTTCGGCTTCAATGATTGGCGCGGAGAAAAGTTTCCAACCACAGCAACCATCTCAACTCCATCCGCTGCCTGCCCAGACTCCTCCTCAAGCTATCAGCCCAAGTTGCCATTGACCCGCATCCGCCGCCTCTGTCTGTGCCAAGCCCAAAGAACTCATCCTCGGCAACCTTTTTAATTCTCGGTGAAGAGGACGAGTACAGCCATGGTGTCGAGACTCTCATTAGCTTCTTCTTCACCTGCTTTTCTTCCGTGGACGACTTGAGCAGCAACAGCAGCGAAGATTGCCAATTCAACCGTCGACCACCACCAGCACTGCCACCGTCCAGCTTCGATTCAACTTCAGAAACCGAGAGCCCTGTAAGTTTCCTCTTAAAATTTCAGTTCTTTTTCAACCACTGAAATGGGTCTACCGTGGCACTATTTAGTGCAGTTTTCCTGTTAATTGTCTGAAATTGTCAAACATACATGTTTTATGTATCGATTAGATTGAATGTTCTTGGGTTGCTGATAAAGTTTTGGACTGATTGTCCTTGGTTTTTGACAAATTTCTGAGCCGATTATGACTTCAATTAAGCAAAGAATCATTGATTTATCTTTTGCTCATTTGCTGCTCGATGAAATGCCCAACCGGGGGTTCAACTTCAAAGACAAATTAATTTCTGTTTTGTATACATTCGGCCAAATCACTTTCTTCACATTTGAAAATTTATGATGCATTTGCTGTATTTCATTTCTTTCCGTTTCGTATGATCCGGTTGAATGAACTCGAATTGATATTGTATGAGAAGAGTTTTTGGGTGATTTTCGTTTTTGATTGAGAATGGCTAGAATTTTGGTTTTGCTCTGGTTCTAAGAACGACAGAAATGGCGAATTGATGTCTATGTTTGGGAGAGAAGACCGTTGGTCTTAAACGTCCATTTCAGTTCCTCTGTTGTCGCTTTGTTTTGCAATTTGCCTGAGGATTGCTGAACTTCATAATTTTATCCCCCAAACTGCTATAATTCATTCAATTGGGTCCCTGCTTTTGTTATATTTGAACCCCTCAGGCTGCCCTTTGTTCCGTCTTGGCCCAGAAAATTAGATACTTTAATCAATTCTGTCCCCTTAAATGTTTTCTTCCATGATATAAGTTAATGTGTTTTTTGGATAGATTAATTCTGGGGATTTAATGCTTAATCAAAGTTTTAGTAATTTCTAGTGGGGATTTCATCTTGATTGGGTTTAGTAACATTTGTTTGGATTTCTTGTTGGGCCTAAGAAGGTTGAAATTCAAAGCTTTTGGTTGGGTTTTAGGATTGGGTTGTTGACTAATTTGGTTGGGTTTTATTTGATAGAAATGATAGCTTGGCCCATCCCATTTGTTTTGGATTTTCGGTTGGGCTAGGAAGGGTTTGGCCCAAACGAACAAATAAAATGGCCCATTCCCTTTTTGTTCTGAATTTCCATTGGGCTGGGAAGCTTTGGCCCAAACAAATAAAGGAAATGGCCCAATGGTTTGGTCCATTAGGAAACCAGAAAATGATTTTGCAAATCAGTCCCTGAATTCCTCCTTAACTGTATTGTGGCCCTGGACATTTTCAACTTCTTTCAATTCGGTCCTTAATTTAATTGCGAATAGGTCCCTGAACTTTATTTTTCTTTAATTTCGACCTCAAAATTTTGTCAATTTTTGCAATCAAGTCCTTTCTTCTTTTGACTTCTTAAATGTAGGTTGTCAACATGATTTAATTGATTCAAATTCATGTTTATTTTTATCCTTTGTGATTATTTGTCAAATAAATTGGTACCCTAACCATTTTATTATTTTGGAGGATGAATAAGTGACTTCACCCCGTTAGAGCTCCATTCCAAGGGAGGTACCCCCCATCTCTCACTTCTTACTTTATATTCTCCTACGTGCTCCTACGTGTTATGTGAATATGCATGTCTATTTCGCTTTCCTTGCCTTTCCTTAATTCCTTGCATTTATTTCATTTATGTTTACTTTTATTTAAGTTATTCATTATGGGGTATGTGTACACCTCTTGGCTTGTAATAGATAGGGCTTGGCGAGCAATTTGGTCCATTTTCCCCTTCCCCTTTTGTTTTAGTTAGCAAATGTAATAGATTCATTAGCTTGGTTGCATGCCTATGTGTTATGTGTTAAGTGCTTTATTAGGCTCTTGCATCTAGTCGAGCATGCTAAGTGTTATGTGCTACGTGTTTATAAGTGATTTGCATGTCTACTCGCTTTTTATAGTCATGAATGAATGTGATGGATGAATGGACGTCACCACACTAGTCCAATGCTAGTTGTGGCCCCCTTCCCCGTCACCACTCTAGTCCAACGCTAGTTGTGGTTCATTGTCACGTTTTCCACTAGTCCAACGCTAGTAGGAAATTCATAGAAAGGGCTAGTCCAACGCTAGACCCAAATAGGCCGCCCTCTTCATTCGTGCATATTTGCGTGTTCACTACATGTCATGCATTTTTCTTAGTTTTATCATTTGGCATGCTCCTCGAACCCCTTCTCCCCTTCATTCTAGGTTTTTGCATCTCATGCTAGTTATAGGGTACATTTGCTTGAGAGTCCCCTTTCGACAAGGGAAACGAGCGAGTGTGGCTCCACAAATAGCCTTAGCACGCTAGTTCCCCCTTCTAATCAAAGGGAAGATTAAAGTCACAAAGTTAGGAGTCCCCGTTCCCGTCTTGATGCATTCCTATAGGATTCATGCATTTCATTTATTCGCTATCCTATACACTTCTACTTTATATTCTATCCCTTTTTCCACATTCTCACTTCACACTACTTTTGGACGTTTTCACTTAACTACTCACACTTTATACCATATCACTCGCACACATGCACTTTATGTTATTTTCACATTATCATTCTTTACTCACCTTACCTTGTAAATACATTTGCACACCTCCACTTACATCCTATTATTTTTATCACTTTTCTCACTTCACACAAACTCACATTTTCACATGGCATGCATTCCACTCATTTTTACGTCATTTAGGATTATGTGTGACCTCTCCAAAGGATCATTATTGGGCTTCACAATTAATGTGATTGGCACCACTCAACCTTTGAAGAGAAATTTCCCCCATGTCCCCCTAGGTCTAGGTTTTTGCATTCATATAGTCATATCCAACACGCGATACATACCTTGGGTAGAAAAATTAGGAAAAGTTGGGTTAAGTCACGCAACTAGCCTTGGCTAGGGTGAGGGAGTGCCTTAGGCCTTGCCTTTGCCTTCTCCCTTATCAAATGTGACCCCCGATCCCTCTTTTTGGTTACGTAGACCCAAAAGTTCTTTAAAAGGGTTTATTTACTTTTTTCATTCAAAAACAAAAATCATTTTTGGGTGACTTGGTACACCCTAACTCTATACCAAGTGGCGACTCCATTTTTTATACAAAAAAACCCTTTTGAACTTTATATGGCCAAACCGTCGCATTTCACAATCCCACGGCCTTTCATTTTTCACTTTCACACACGTTCACATTCATATTTCACACACCACACTACTTCCACACAACATTATCAAAAAGTGGGGCGCGACACACACTGCCCACTTCGATGGATCAGAAAACCACTTTTCCAAATCATCACATTTTAATTCAAGAAAGCACTTTAATCACGTAGGAATAGAACAAGCTGGGACACTCACCAAGAGTGAAGTTCAGATGTCAAGTTGGGAATCGAATTCCGCGTCCTCGCAATATCCTAAAAACCAAATTTTGAAACTATAAGTTCTCTATTCAATTTTTAAGCTTATTCGTATAGAGGATTATCTAATATATTACTAGTTTACTTCCTCAAAGTAAATTCAAGAATCTACTTAGGTTGAAGCTTGACAAAAGTAGTAGAAATGTTTCTTATAGTTTTCCTTGAGATATTTTTCCTTATAAAAGGGTAACTAGTATTATTTTCTTGAAATAAGTCGACAAACCTCTTAACATCAAAGCTAGAAGGATACCTTGAAAATTTCTTTAAAGCTAACGGTTCTTACAAAGATTATCACTAAAAACTATTTTACCTAAAATAAAGTTTCTTGCCGAGCAAGTTTCTACATTTTTAATTAAAGTTATTAAAATTCTTATTTTGGAACTTTTCCTACCGACAACTATCCAAGGGCAAATTTTAAAGAAAAAAAAGGAATTAAAATAAGACTTAGGGTTTTCAAAAGCTAGAGAAATTATTTTCTATAACTATCAAGGTTAGTTTGAGCTAAAGGAAAATTTCGAGTTGGCAAGGTTTAGAAAATCCCTACACGAAATTTCTAACTTTAACCTTCAGTGCTAAGTTCTATCGTACCATACTAGAGTGAAGATATATTTAAATAGCTTGTTTAAAAACTTCTCAAGTTCAAGGACCAAAATGAATTCCTTACGATTCCGTTTACAAGCACATAATATTTCAGATTTGTCAATTGACCAACTCACATTTCAAATAGAAAATCTCACTAGGGCTTCGTCAATCATTAGCCCTAGGTTTCAACAGATTCAATTCTGATCAAGAATAAACGAATGACCAAGGCTTCGTCATCATTAGCACTTGGTTTTGGCAAGCTCATGTCACATCTTGACTAAATAAAATGAAGGTAAGGCCTCCAGAAATTCCAGCAATTAAAGTTCATCATCCTTTAATATTTATAAAACCATTCAAATGGCCAAGGGCTTCATCAATCATTAGCCCTTGACAACCATCAATCACTTCCAACCACAATTCAATCAGGAATTCAAATCACAATTAAGCTAAATGTTCGATCCAAGTCAAAATTCAGTTTCATGAAGAAACAGGACATTCAAGCAGGACAGCCTACTTTGAGGAGTCACGGACAGCAGTACACATGGAGGAAAAATATGAAATTTCTACAGAACAAAGTCCCATGATTCTAGTTTCAAATGCCACTGACGGCACCTTAAACGGATTTTCCTACACCAAGATATAAGCATTTTACTGAGACTGGTCAGTGAAATCCGAAAATCTGAAGACTCATTTTTCACTTGTGAAAAACTCCTTTTTCTCTTTTAACACCATAAGGTTTTTATTCAAACCATCCATACATTTCTTATAGAACCCTAAAACAACATATTCCAGGCATTTCCAACCATTATGTTTCAAAGAAAAATTTCAAAACCAAGCTAAGGTTCCAACTCAACCTTCGGCTATCACAAAAGAAATTCCAGCATTTATATGCCAACATTTTTGGTTCAATCTTTCAATATATCCAATATTTTATTGCTAAAAAACTTACACAACTTAAAATTTACATCTCCTATGTATTTCTAAACCATTATATACCAAGGAAAAAAAAATAAAATAAATTTCCAGAAACCAATTAAAATTTCCAAAGTCAAACTGAAAATTCTGGTTCATACCTCTCGGCTATCAATATTTTTTTTCCAGCACTTAGGGTTTTATAAATCCAACTTTTCCTTGGCTAAAACATGGTTTTAGATTCTCAAATTTGTCCTGTGAACCTTTGGCTAGCTAATTACCATTTCTGGTTCAAAATTGAATTCGAATAACAACTTCAAACATCCCAAAAATCCAGAAATCTGTCCAGCTAGTCACGGATGAACATGCATGAAGAAATTTTCTGTTTTCATTTTATTTTCTTGGTTAGCCGAGCTACTTAGCCTTATGCAAGACTTAATTACCTTATTATTAGTGAGGTAATCACATTCACCAGTTTAAATTGTTACCAAATAAACAGATTAGTGCTGCCTTTTCATTTCAGTTACTCGGCAGTCCATTTCCTTCCAAATCAAGGTTTCTTATGCTTCTAATTTAATCATCCAATACACACAAATCAACAGGCAAAGCCACCTAAAGGATTTACTTATCATATCCAGCTCAGAACAGGTTCGGACAGCAGCTATAAACATCCACAAATCCAGAAATTCCTACAACTATTCTCGGATGATCTTGCATGCAGCAAGTTTTCTTGTTCATCTTTATTTTTCTGAGTTAAACCCGTTAATTAGCTACATGCAGAGCTTAATCATCTTGAAATTTACTAGTTAATCATGGTTAGAGGCTCAAAACAGCAAAATTAACCCAAATGAAGTGGCATTATTCCAGTCAGATCCTCGGCAGAAACTTTTACTTCCAAAACAGATTTTTCCACAACTTTGATTTTATCATCCGACTGCAGAAACAACACATGCAAGCCCTGATACAGCTTCATCTACCAGCAATTAGCTATTCTAAGACTCGAATTTACCTCAGCTAGGAACTCAGCTCACGCACAAGGAAGCGATGAAGTTTTTTCTCTCTCGGCTTGCGCACAATATTTGGTCCTGGTTTTTGGTTTGCAGCTGGAATGGTGTTGCGGTGAAGATGGTTGCAGCTGGTGGAGGTTGAAAAGAAAACGGAGGAGACTCACGCACAACCTCTCCCTTTCTTCCTTCAACTAACGGACAGAACCAGAAAATTTGTTTTGCAGCTCGCGGATTTCCCTCTCTCGCTCTCTCCCTTGGTCGACGATAGCAAGGCAGAGTAGGAGTGCAGTGGTGGTTTGGGATATGAAATGAAGAGGAAGAGGGATGGTGCCGCTGTTTTGAGTAGGAGATTGCGTGTTGAGATGGTTAAAATTTCTATTGGTCGGATGTGCGGTGCTTGTAATGCTGTCAGAGGGATTGTTTGGTTTTGCATGGAAATGTTGTGGTTGTATGGCCATTTTAGTCTTTTCACTTTTCTTCCTAACCTCTACTTAAATTCTCCATTCTAATCTTAACTCCAAAAATTATCCCCAAGTGTGATTTGAAAGCCTAATTATACACTAGTCATGCAAGACTTTAATTATCGAAATTTCACGCCTTGAGTATGTTTCGCATACTTGTATAATATTTATCTAAAATTCATTGATGTCGTCTTACCGTGAAAAATTTCCTTTTTAACCTATCGTCGTCAATACTTAAAATTAGTTATTGGAACCAAAGAATTAAAATAAAAACAATGTCACACTCAACATCAAGAAAAATTACCTTTACTTGGCAAAAATTCAAATAATCTAATATCTTGCACAATTGAATTATTTGTAATCTAAAACAAATTATTTTTGCACACTTATTTAAGACCAGATAATAACAACGTTTATTAAAGATCTAAAAAGTACATGCAACACGTACATATATGTATATTTATAATTTCAAGGTTTTTACGTTCTAGGCGAACTTAGTATACTTGTATCGATTTTATCTAGAATTTACCAAATTCATCTTATTGCTAAGGTTCCTATTAACACTTAACATTATTAACGATTAAAACTAGCTATCGGAATTCAAAGAAATTAATTGTTAAATCAATGAAATAATTTACCTTCGAAATATGAATTTAATGTAACTAAACTAGGAAATTTAATAGTTTAGCACAATTCTTTTATTTTGCACATAAAATTTATTTCTACGCACTTTTTTTTAAAAACAATTAGATTTTATGCTAAAATCTATTAAAGAATTATAAATGCAAATGAAATATGCACTAATATTTATATATATATTTTCAGGGTTCTCACATCCTCCCCTCCTTAGAATGAATTTTGTCCTCAAAATTCTCACCTTCTTGCATTTTTTGGCAACCTGCAATTTGGTGCTCGCTACTTCCGCACCTCAAACACTTTCCTCGTTTCCTACATTCTAATATGAACTCTCTCATTTGCTATTACTAGCCTCTGTATTTTACCCATTTAAACTCGTATCACTCGCTCCAGATAGAAGTAAGTTCTTGAATAGTCACAGTGACTAGTCATTCGGTGCCCTAGAACACACTGCCGGAAGAACGCTCCTGGTCTTTGCTTAAACTACTATTTCACCCAAAGTTCAGGTTTTAAACCCACATTTTTGGGTAAGAGATGGCATATAATCCTTTGTAAAATTATGCATCTTGACAAGCAGAATTTACACCAATCCTTAGGATCTCACTACTGGCTTTTCACTTTTATCTTTCAAAAGCTAGTCTTGGTCTCTTTAACTCTATTTCTTCAAATTAAATCATGATTTTTGATCACGTCATAATGCAATATACTAAATTCTTCTCAATTTGCAAATACACCTTTGAATGAAATATCTGGTATTCGGGTACAAGAAT